>NC_056737.1:1301590304-1301708978 GCF_019279795.1 Protopterus annectens | reverse complement strand
TCGGTGCAGAGACATGTTCATATGGTCTGAGCAAAGGGAGAACATACTAGGTAGACAATTGCAGATTAATATTGTCGAGTACTGTTGACAGGCAGCAGACATACCATGTATTGCAGTTTTAGAATGCATTTTGTACTTTTGACAGTATGTATCATATGTAACAACACTAATAGCATGTTGATCTTGATGTTCTGCCTTCCTCTTTCAGGTGTAGTTGCATGTGCTGGGGGATGCTGGTGTTTGCAGGAGTCCCATATGTACATGTTGACTACCCACGGGTCAGTATGACAATACCTGCATGGACTTTGTAACTTCCACATCACAGTTATATTCTCCCATGTTTCAATTATGTTTACTGCTCTCATGATCCAAGAGCATGATAGCTGTGTAGTAAGCTACTGTGTTCAGAGCAGTCACATCCATATTGGGTGACATCACAGGTATAGTTACCTGGAGCATGGAGTGGGTAAAGAGAGTGGTATGCCAGATGACAAGGGTAAAGGCCAGTGGAAATAGTGGCTTCTCATTAGGAAGCAATAATACCCACTGCCATGACAGCATGCAAACACAGACACACCCACACACTCAAGGATTCACAGACACAGTAACACACACACACAGTTGCCAGTGTTCGGATGAGAAACCCTGCCTATGTGCATATCATCATTATAGTACTACGCAATTACAAGATGCGCCACAGAGATTACACATGTGCTGGTAATTTGGAATGGCCTAAGATCAAGGACATCGACAGGGATACTACAGTGCAGTGAGGGTATGTGGGGGAGGGGGGTCCATCAGTAGGCTATGTAACGTCACACCCCAGGGAGTACATGTTAACAGGGAGTTAGTATACCAGTCTATGATTGATGATATCAACAGGGATGCTAGATTGCGATGGGGAGGGGCATTAACATTTAACTATGGTAAAATACAGCCTCACTTCAGGAACTGGACAGCCACACACACACACACACACACACACACACACACACACACACACACACACACACACTGGCATTCACAAAGATATACACCTAGGTCACACACATAGTCACTTTACATGTGTGAGGTTTAACCACCTGCCTATGCCTTTCTTTCTACACTTCACTCTGTACTGGTGTCAACAACAGTGTTCAGGAGAGTGATAACATGTGGGATGTATTCCCAACCATAAGTGACATACATGGACACACACCCACACATGCCAGTACTGTGAATCAAACACCTGCCTATCTCATGATATGTACTACAGAAGTACAGCACTATCGCATCCGGTACAATGCTTACTGACTCTTTCCTTTGACAACTGTGCTGATATATGCAGAATATATGCACAGAGGAGGTATTACTGTTACGGGTGTCATGAGGTTTGCCTTCAGTGTCACCCTTACAGCATTCTACATTGTCTGTCTTCCACTTAAATTAACAAAACCTGACCTTAGCAGGTACACAGGTTATTGTAGGACTGGTTTTAACACACCAGTGAGCTGTCCTCAGTAATCATTCATCTGCAAAGAAGCCCCACCACTTAGTAGTCATGTCCAAACATCTGTCCATACCTCATGTACGGCTTACTGTACCTAGAGCATATCACCATATACAGTCGGCAATGTTGAGGCTGTATTGCAACAACATTATATACTAAGGCAACAGTCACCTTCAGACATCAGACACTGCACACACATGGAATCTACACAAACAGCAATACATGTACACATATGCGGTCTACATCAGTACGTGCACTAGCAGGTCAAGAGGATACATTCCACACCTTCCCCACACCGTGTGAAACATAGCCGAGCATTACATCATAATGGATGTTGTATTCATGTACTAGTAGGACACCACCACTTTCACAGAGTAGCCAAGTGTACATATATTACAACAGCACATATCAGCATGACACACACAGCATTATTCCATGTCATGCTCCTACAAACTGTTACTTGACAGTGCCATGGTGAAGCCAGGGCACTGTAATGGTCAACAGTGAGCACATCATATTTGCCACACACACCTCATGTGTACTGGAAGAGTGCCAGTAATGTGGTCTGTTAGAGCTAGGCAGTACAATCATTCAAGCATGTGTGAGGTCTGTGGCTTGTAAACATCTCACCCCAGCATGTACTGGCTATTGTGGTACTAAGGCTAATGTCCAGACAGCACACAGCATGCATGGCTTGCAATTGTTGACATGGGGTGTATGTAGGAACTGTGGCCACACATGGCTGTACATGTCAAGAACATATCACCTGTGACTACTCAGGAACATACAGAGCAGAGCTGGATTTCCCTGAGTCTGTCAATACAGGCCTTGTGTAGGCCTATGGTCCTGTTATTTGGGTATGTTTGTAGGCATTGCATTAGGTGGACATGTCTAAAGACATACATGCCACATGGGGTGTTGTATTATATGACAGGTGTCATGGGTGACCAGTACAGAGGGGATATTGCCTCTGTCAACATAGATATCGAACCTTATGTACTGTTAAGCATGCTATCTGCCATGTGCATGTGTGCAATGACTGTAGCCACCTGTATGTAGAAAGGTAAATGAAAGCTATGGTAATGTAATTTATGTTGCAGGAGTGTGGGATGTACATATCCAGGGCAGGTACGGTAAGGTCATATCCAACCATGAGGGTGTTGTTTACTGGTGTACAGCAACAGTCGACCGTGTTAATGTTGAAAACATCTGAGGGACCCTGTTATGTGTACAACTAAGCTGGTTACAAACAGTGGTATCATTGCATTGCATAACACATTATGCAGCTGTGTCTGTGCATGAGTACTTTGCACAGTTGATGTAGGCCTAGGTACAGTCCACCAAACTAGGGTTATCTGGTGGTCTACCATACTATGTCATACCACATATGGATGTGTGTTGGTAGTCTGGGAACAAGGTGGTGGATGTATATGAGAATACAACCTAGAATGCAGTATTTGCCACTTGTCACCTGTACCTGACTCATCTGTGATGCGTTATGTCACAGTAGTGGTCTTTACATGCGAGTAGCCTTTATGAATATGTATACACCACCACCTGGAATGGTCCATACCACTGTTATGGCCCACATGTCTGGATCAGAGTTATATGGTGGTAGTTCAATTGTGCACTACAGAGCCTTCAGCCAGGTGTTCCTCACTGCATAGATGTCAGTATTCCCCATTGTAGGTTCTATATTGAGCAAATGGATTACTAAAGCCCCACATCTAGCACGGGTTAACATAAGCATCCAATGCAATTGTCATGTAGGTGTCAGGATGCTACTTCTGTGTGTAGGACATTTGCCTTGGAATGCGGCTATATCAGTAAATGCAACCTAGGTATTATCCACACACACACACACACGTGTAACATGGATGCATGTGCTCTGTGATGAAGGCTCGTCATTCAGTCATGACAGCCCGGAATGACAGACACTGGACAACCTCATAATAACAGCAGGACATTGGCTCATTGTTTTGGTCTAATAGTTGCCACCAGTACCATGACACCACTGTGCATTGCATTAATGTGCTTGGTAGCAAATGCCCCATGTAAGGTGATGGACAGCAACAGAACTTGTGTATGACCAATGTGAGATATACTTAGGGTAGCAGTCCTGCTAATAATGACAACTACTAACACAGCCAGGAGAGGTCATCTTGACACCTGCAGCTCAGTACCATTACACAAGGTGGCTCACATATTATGCTTGCACATGCCACTGTTCCTTGTATAATGCCACTGTCCACAACCTATCAATGTATGCCTCTCAGGGCAGCAAGGTGTGTGACATGCTGTAGGTAGCATCCGCCTGTGCAACCCAGGTAAACTATAGTCTGTCATGTCCACACATGCATGAATGTGTAAAGATATATATATATATATATATATATATATATATAATGTTAGTACTTCATGTACATGTATGCATGTGTATCACACAGCACAGACACAGATATATCATTTACAGGCCACATACAGGTATCAGGTAGTAAACCAGTATGATGTGCATATATACTGACAGGTAAGATGTACCTAGCTGTAAACCTGTGTGTTTACAATAGGAGTCCATTACAATGTGTTCTGTACATGTAAGTGTTTGAGCATGCACACTGTGGCCTTCAGTGGTTAGAATCGGAGTGCATCCCAAACAGCCCTGTGCTACTAAGTGTATGAGCGTATCCACTGCCACCTTGTGTAATTTGAGTCAGTGGATCCAACAAGCCCTTTATTACTAAGTGTATGAGCATGCCCAGTATAACCTTGTGTAGTTGTAGTCATAGTGCATCCCGAACGGCCCTGTGCTACTAAGTGTATGAGCATGCCCACTTTAACCCTGTATAGTGATAGTAGTTGTCCATTCCGAAGATGGTCATACTCAAGTTCAGGTTTCTGTTGTGCTACAATTATACCTCTCAGGCCTACCTGCGGATGGTGTGTCTTGTTTGTGCATACAAGTTGTAATGGACACCTACTTTAAACACAGCTATGTACTTCATGACTGTCAGTCCCCCTGTTGTTGTCCTCAATTGTAGAAAGGCAGTCTGACTGCCTTGGAATGTGTAATCTCTGTGGCGCACCTCGTAACTGCGTAGTACTGTAATAGTGATCTTTAGATAGGCAGGAGTTCTGATCCCACCACTGGCAACTGTGTGCGTGTGTTTGACAGCAAATGCCCGAGTGTGTGCGTCAGAAAATGGCTGAGTGTGGTTGTGTGTGTATTTGTGTCTGCATCCTGTCATGGCAGCGGGTTTTGCTGCATTCCAAAGAGATACCTCCTTTTGCACTGGCCTTTATCCTTGTCAACCGCTAAACCTCTCTCTTTCCCCCCTCCCCGCTGCAAGTAATTGGTCTTGTGATGTCACAAAGCTCAGACATGGAATCAGTAAGTGTATGTGTTCTGTGGCACAGACCCCAACTGCATACCACTGTACTAGTTACCTTTACATAGGCAAGACGTGTATGCACAATACTGGGAGGTGTATGCGTGTTTGTGTGTGTGACTACCCTGTTGCCAGGCATACACATGTGTAATATCTTTTAGCACACCATGGTAGCCATGTGTGGTGACCGGTTTCTACAAAGTATTACATAGTTAGGAATGGTAAAGAATACACACTCGAGCATGACTACAGTTGGGTATGTTATTTTCCTGTGCCACTGTCGTGCAGTGAAACAGAAGTGGTCACTGGGGTGTAGGTCCATACCAATCATTCCCCCACCCTAACTCCACAATCCCTAGGGTAGATTACATTAGCCATCATTCCCCACCCCAAACTCCACATACACAACAACCATCCCTTCTCTGGTGAGCTGCTTATGATTTAAATGTTATAACACAAGAGATGCCTCTGTTTTGTGTACACATCAGTTCCTTTAGAACCCTTCTTTTGGAACCCTTCTGTGTCACAAAGGGTGTTCAGACGTGTATTTTATATATATATATATATATATATATATATATATATATATATATATATATATATATATATATATATATGTATGTGTGTGTGTGTGTACACATCCCGTAGGTGCATATATATATGTAGTTATGACAGTTGTACAGATGCAGACTTGTCTGTTGTTTCACAGAGTACAGTACATTCAAGGGTACTGTACATATGTACACAAAGGGATTGTCCCATTTGTTTTCAGTACTGTGGAATACCTGTAGTAGGATGTGCATTATAGACTCCATGTGACATGTGTACAACCCAGATGGCTTAGTGGTACATCCAGTGACCTCAGTGTGCATGGTCCAGGGTTCAAGACCTGCAATCCATGTTGATACTGTCAATTAGCACTGCAGGAGACACTTTTAAGCAGATGTAAATGTGTTTTCATGACAGTAAGCAGCGGGTACACGCAGGTAACAGACATGTACAACCTACACTACACTTAGAACGCCCTTCTTTGGCAGTCCTGCTGATGTCATCCACCTACGAATACACCTCTGGAACTGCTGTAACCCAGTTATCTCCATGACGCGTGCTGTAACTGCGTAATGCTGTAGTGTGATGCACTAGTTAGGTAGGGGGTCTATTCCAGGACATGGCAGGTGTGTGTGTTTGACTGTCAGAGCCTGTGTGGAGGTGGCTGTGAGTGTCTAACCACTGGACATATTGGGGAGCGGATTATGTAGTTTTCCTATATGGTGTCTGTCTTATGTCACAACATCTACCTCACGAGGAGTACAGATGTCAGTTAGCCAAGGGACTGTATTGGCAAAGCCATACCCCTACATCTGGCAAAAGGCCTGGTGAACAAAGTATGCAACTCTACTATTACCCAGAATACGTCCTGAACCCATGTGTCATACACAAACACACTTGCCTAGAATATCCCGCTATGTTGCTAGTACCCTGCACATTGATGACAGATTGTAAGCATGGTGTGATTGCAGTGGGCTGCAGAGGGCATGGCACTCTGTACAGCAGTACAATAGGCACATAATTGTGGACAATGTGCCTTCACTATGTTCCCCACTGGATGCCTACAACATATGTGGTGCCATCAAATGTGATCCACAGAGGCCATACAATGCTTTACACATGTGCCCTGTATGGACCGATGCCACTGACACCAGGGAATACCTGTATCATGCCATCAATGCAGGTGCAGGGTCAACCTGCTGACTATAATCAGGTTCTGCCACACCAGGCCAGTATTTGCATATCAGAGGATAACAGTCTGTGTACACATGTGCCAGCCAAACCAGGTACACCTGTACATGTCACTGTACATTACTGTGGGAAATGCACATCCCAGGCAATGTCCATGTCAAGGACTATCAAACACAGACATGGCATGCATTGCAAAGTTATGGCCATACACAATGGTAACCAGGATGTCAGGACAGTTCATACAATACCCATCTGCGTGGGACATTGCAGACACTACACCCCTGCACCACACTGCACACCATTGTTGGGTGGCATGATGCCAAGGATTACCCCTCACCCAGCCTTGTACAGCCATCTTGCACAGCCAACCACTACACACCCATGAAGCAATGCACACATGCATGTCAGTACTGGCACCTTGCGTCTGCATGTGTGGTATGATGCTCCCAACCACAGTCACTCCCAGTACAACTCCCACTGGCATACCAACAGATGTCAAACACGTTCATATGCCCTAGCCCATAGAACCTCCGGATATCCCCTGTGGTGCATGTAGTACCTGTGCATTACTACAGTGTGGCAAACTAAGTGGTTTGGGAGTGTATTTGTGTGCCTGGCAAAGATGGTCAATGTGAGTCCATTAGAGAGTGTGGTTGTGTTGACAATGACATCTGTTCATGTGGACAGCCATGTATGCTACACCTAATGTAGGTCTACTATAATCTCTGTTGCAGGTGTCACTCGCCAACACACATATATGTTCTTACAGCACACCAACATGTCAGCTTTTTGGCACATGGAGTAACTGCATGCACTTGTAATAGTAATGACTAGTCAGTCAGGGGTTTGAACCCCTGTACTGGTAGGTGTGTGACAGAGGATGCTTAAGCCCCTCTCTGATGTAATTTGCCTCTGTCTGTCTCTCCCACACACTCCCTGGTGGATGTGGAGGTGTACACCTGCTCAGCAGCAGCTTGTGTATTGTAAGTGATGGTCATGATCAGGTAAGGCCTCTGCACCTATTGCAGTCCTCCTCTGCACCTATTGCAGTCCTCCTCTAGCTGATTGCATGTGGAACAGCTTTGATGATGTTCCCATAGCCATTCACATGAAAAACACAGTACAATATCTAGGAACATCATGTTGGTGTTGGTCCATGACAGTCGCTGTGAGTGGTACTTAGATCTGATGTTTGGTAAACGGCATCACAGATGATATCTGGATGTTCCTCAAACAACATTGACAGTGGGAAATAGCCTAAAGACAGGAGGGTGATGTGCCAGACATGACTACAGCATGTAAGTGTAGCTATGCTTCATTGAGATTACTGCCTCTTTAACAAGTTGTGTGCGGTAATGGCTATTCTGCAGGTTTTAAAACTGACAAGACAATGCTCTGTTTGTGAGGGGACCCCATCTGTAGGGCCATCTGTGGACTGGTCAATGTGTGGAACCATTTGTTTCCTGTGTTACTCACTGAACACACGTCTGTGAACAACAGGAGCATAGTGTGAGGATTACAGCCAGTACATGGTGATAGTGATGAGTTACTGCCATCGCATCCCTGACTGGACATATGTCACATGAAACAGTGGTATGACAGACACTGTCTGGTGTTCTCAGTGACATGCCAATAATGGGCCACTGTTCATAGCTGCAGTGACAAGTCTTCTACACTTTGTACAGATGTCATGCAGTATATATGCATGTGCTGTGCTCCCTCTGCAAATGTATACAATCTGTTGTGTTGGGTTGATGGTCATATCTATGCACGCTGTTGTAAGTGATCCTGAATGCTGTTGACTATTACTTTCAGCTGGCCATGGCACCGGGCACCAGCACATCTGGGGCACAGCCTTGGACCTCCACCTCTGTTGGCTCTGCACCACCTTCTGGTGGTACCGCTCTGAGGATGGGGCTTGTCCCCCCTAGCAGCAAGTCCAGACAGGAACATGTCCGCTGTCGTACAGTCCCTATCAATTTTTGGGTACTCCCACCAGGGACTACCCTCTGTGTGTAAAGTAGACTTAGAAAATCAACAATGTTACTCCCACTGGTAATATCCTGCCTGTGGTGCGAGTAGCAGTGCTTTGCTCACTCCTGCCCAGCTGGATATGACATAAGCTGACAGCGCTATATAATACTGGGGTTGCTGTTGATTCCCTTCTCATTCCTTTTGTATGCTTTATTGTTAGGTCATTCTTTCCTCTATTATATTATATTATATTATATTATATTATATTATATTATATTATATATTATATGTCTGTATATACTTATATACATTTCCTGTGCTAGGCACTGCTTAGACCCACGGCAAGTGCACTCAGACTTGCTTATTTGTGCTTACTCCTGCTTACTAGTATCTTATTCATTACGACAGTCCACTTTGCTTGAATAATTAAATTAAAATATCTCATGCGATACTCTTAAGTCAGCTTTATGGCAAAACAACATTAATTCCACATGGAAAATGATATGTGCTATTGTTGGGCTTGAACCGTGAATGCCTGTTTGTTAGGCGGATGCTCTAAACACTACACTATTGACATATTGATTCCGCATGTTTTTCTCTATTTCAATAAATATGATGTGTAAGCTACACTAGGCAGAGGGCAGCGACGTGCAGACATGCTGCGCTTTGCTTACACCTTCGATATTGCAGCAATCTGAATGTATAATAAGGACACAGGAACAGGGAATCTAATTGTGAAAGGTGTAGGGACAGGACGCAACATTCCACTATGTGCTTGTGTGTTTACTACTTCGATTTTATTTCACTGTTATTGGACACTCTTAGGTTCATAGGTTTATACTAGGCTATCTGCCCTAAGGCATTTATAAGCCTAGCCCAAAGTTTTGTGGCTTACGCCACCCCTTATGTTAAAAAATACTGTGCCCACCCCTTATGTTAAAAAATACTGTGCCCACTATGCTTAGCATACATTTCGGTATCCACGGACACTGAATTACTGACTTACTATTAGGGGCAGGCTCTGCTAGTAGGCATAGTAGGTTTTGCAAGTGTCGGGGCATGTTTATGCCTCTGTAGAGCACTTGTACATGCCCCCTGCACTTGCACATGTTTCCTGTGCACGTCGAGGGCGCAGCGGCGCGCCCTCATACATATTCATATGGTGCTGCTGCGCCATCCGTAGTGAGGATGCTCGGTGCAAGGCTAAAACCATCCTTGATTCGAGCTTCTTGAATCCCGGGGAAATTAACACAGGCTGAAATCCATTGATCCAAGCATGAGATTTTAATTTAAAACATGAAACAAAGTAAGTGCTTTTGTCTGCTATATATAACCAGGCTTCTTCAGACAACTAAAAACTGCATGCAAAGCAATTTATATACATCAGAGTCACAACTGGTCACACCCCACTTAAACTTAATGAGCTCAAAGAAAGGAAAAAACTTTTTGTGCTAATCAAAATGCATGATGCAGCTAAAAAAGCCTCTCATATAAATCACTTTGTAGGATAAAAAAAAATATGTATTATATATACATACATATACACATACACACATTCTCACACACACACACACACACACACACACACACACACACACACACACACACACACACGTATGTGTTCTAAAAATCAGAAAATTTATCATACAATAGCCTGAACCTGCTTGGTATGAAACATTATTTTAAAAATGCATACATATATAAATAATTATACTAGCATTACTATACAAAAAATTATTAAAACATATAGTTCTAAAAAGACAGTTGACCTAGTCTATATCACATTAAAGTGAAGGATACCCTTCACTAACTAGAACTAGAAAAATTACCTAATCAAATACCTTTAAAATTTTAACTTGCTTGATATGGAAACTGTCATTTAAATCTGGGGGGGGAATATGCATGAAGGAAACCTGCCACCACATTTCTTTCTCTTCAAGGAATATTTTCCATGGGCCCTCCCATACCCATATTTTACTTGTTGTAATATTACAAATTTTTGTCACCTCACAGTAAGACGTTGCCCTGTTCGATTCTCAGCTAGAGCGTCTTCTGTGTGGAGACATGCATGAATGGGCGTACCTTCATTGAAGGTTGTGCATCAGGGCCGGCAACTCGGCACGTAAAAATCTACTGCCAATCATTAGCGGACCAGAGTTCCGCTGTGGCAGCCCCTAACCGGGAAAAGCCAAAAGACACAACAAATGTATGATCGGGGAAAAGTTTCCATCAGTGTCAGTGGAAGGGAGTGATTCCACTTCAATAGATGTACAATTACAGTCCTTCAAAGAGAAGCTTATTGAATATAAGAAGGTTCAACAGGAAAATGTGTATTTCCAGGAGTGCTTAAGAAAGCAACTGGTGCCTAAAGGACTTTGGATGTGTAAATTCCCGACAGGGCTAACAGCACATTCCCTCTACCATCATAGGTTCATAGGTTCATACTAGGCTATCTTCCCTAAGGCATTTATAAGCCTAGCCCAAAGTTATGTGGCTTACGCCACCCCTTATGTTAGAAATAATGTGCCCATTAGTTTGTTGTGCCTCTGTCCAGCAGTGACACAGAGATGATTCCTGGGGTAAACCTACGATCTCCCATCCACAGGTCAAGATTTCCCTTGAACAGAGCCAGCGAGGTGCTCTGCCTCACATGGACCGGGATTTTATTCCACAGCATGGGGAGTCTCTGGGTGATAAATCTATCCCTCCAGCACATCCTATTTATATCCGTGCTAAGGTTTAAGTCACTTGCTCTAGTGGTTCTGGTGGATTTGGATTTTTTGAGGTGGAGCATGTCCATTAATTCCGGGTTGGTCATGGCCTTGTATGTATATCAGGAGTTGTTAGCCCTATTCCATCATCATGGTTGTGAGCTACTGGAGCTCATGATCAAACATAATACTGTAAGGCTTAACAAAATACATGAAGATGTCTGTGTAATGGATTCTAACATTCATCAGAGTGGCTTATACGACAGGTGCCAACTTCAGTATGATACTATCTTCCAGTAAGTGGATAATGTTGTTTCCTTGATTTCCACCCGGAAGGCCAAGAAGTTGGACCAGGATTGGAAGGCATATCAGGCTGGGAAAGCCTATCCTGCACCTCCTACCATATGGTACATTTTCCTTCACATTCACAAAATAAGGAACATAATGGAGGTGAAAAAGAGGTCCCTTTAGGTACCCCAGGGCCAAGACGCTCAGAAAGGATAAGGAACTGCAGACAGCAACAATGGAATCCTTATCCACAAGGGAACAGTTGGAGACAATATAGGCAGAGGAATGGCCCCTATGCCAATACAAACAGGCAACAGAGGTGACTGTTTTTAAACCACCCACTATTATGAATAATAAAAAGGATTTAAAAATTTACAACTATACTAATGTTGTTTTATCCATTTCTCATGCTGATTTAATGTGTAAAGGGTACAATTTTGTACCAAGTAGCTCTAGTAATCTAGCTGAACCTATTTGTGATTTAAAGTTGTATACATGCAATTTAAACTTGAAATTTTTACACAAGAATGACGCGGACACATTTAATGGGGGTAAATACAGGAATTAGAGTATTTGGCACCACGGCGTTCGTGAAAAATCTACTGCCAATCATTAGCGGACCGGAGTTAACCAGGTCCCTAACCAGGAAAATCCGAAAGAAGAGTAAATACAGGAATTAGAGTACCTAGTACTTATAACCCAGACCCACATAATACTTTGAAGTCTTTCGAAAGGGTTTATGAGATGGATTTCCATCATTATCTAGGTGCAAATGACCAAGCTTGTAACCTTACAGAGGCTGAATCCAACCTGCTAACAGAATTTAGGGCTAGGAGGGATCTCAGCGTCTTCTGTGTGGAGACATACATGAATGGGCATACCTTCGTTGAAGGTTGTGCATCAGGGCTGGTAACGCGGCACGTAAAAATCAACTACCAATCATTAGCGGACCGGAGTTCCGCTGTGGCGAACCCTAACCGGGAAAAGCCGAAAAACACAACAAGGGATCTCAGAGTTATGCAACCTGATAAAAGTGGGGGGGGGGGGGTTGGTGGTTATGCATAAAGATGTCTATGTGCAAAGTATGTTTAAACTCTTGTATAGTGATACTTATTGCGAAGCTTCCCTTAACGAAGTCAACATTGCTTATCGGAAAATAGATTGTGATCTGCTAGATATGTTTACACAAGATCAGATCAACATAGACTAGTATAACTACATGACAACCAACTCCCCTAAACCTCCAGTTATTTTTGGGGTTCCTAAGATCCACAAAGACTCAGTTAATCCACCATTACACCCTATTGTGGACTTGGGATGGTCTAAAACCAGTTACATAGACAAATACCTGGATAGGCATCTAAAAGACAAGGTGCTGAGAATCCCTCACATATGTCACGATTCCTGGCATTTTTTGGAAAAATGTAATGTAATTGCAACTATGGGGGAAAGTGTTTCATTTATAACTATTGATGTCAAGGAATACTCTAGTTGTATTCCACAAAATATTGGATTGGAATGGTTTTCGTAATTCTTATTTGAAAAACTGGGGTTGGAGCAAGACAAGACTAACTTGTACATACAACTTATGGATATTGTGTTAAAGAATAATTATATTTATTATGAAGGGCAATATTTCAAACAACTGCTAGGGATTGCCATGGGGTCAGCGTGTGGTCCTTTATTTGCAAACATTGTTATGTTATGGTGCGAAAGGTGTTTTTTATTCCCTTCCCCATACATTTTCCATTGTTCCTTATATTTACCATATCTGGATGATTTATTCATAGCATGGAAGGGACCTAAGGAGGATATTGCCCCCTTTATTGATTATATTAATCATAGCACGGAATCTTTGAAGTTCACACATACCTGGGATGAAAAGGTAAATTACAGGATGGGGGATTAAAATCTACTATATTTAGAAAAATCACTTATTCTAACAGTATCCTACATTATTCCAGAAATCATCCAATGCACATTAAATGTGGTATAGTTAAGGGCCAACTAGTAAGAGCGGCCCGCATGCTTTCTAAGTTTGAAGATTTTTTGCAAGAATGTGACACTATGGGGCAGATGTTTTTAGATAGAGGATATCCTGACAGTCTTGCTGGCCTTGTTCAAGAGAAATCTTGACCAATGGATGGGAGATCGCAGATATACCCCAGGGATTACCTCAGTGTCACTGCTCGACAGAGGCACAGCAAAATAATGGGTATAGTTCCCCATACTAAAGGGGTGGCGTAAGCCACAAAACTATGGGCTAGGCTTGTAAATGCCCTCGGGCAGATAGCCTAGTATGAACCTAATAAGAAAATGACATAGTGGGTTTTATACCCCCATTTTGGGATGTGCAGGGAATACTCCCTGCCCCCCTACTTCAGGGGATGGTACCCACTTATCTGGAGACAACTATGAGTGTGATGGGGGGACACAGAGTTGGATAATTTTCAGGTAATTGATACCCAGCAGAATTTCAGCCCTTCATGCCCATTTGTATCCACTTTTTCTAGTGATAGTCATATTGTACGGGATATTCTTAATAAGAACTGGCCTATATTATTGAATGAACCCAGTTTGGCTGAGATTTGTGGTAGGAAACCTAACTTTGTTTTTAGAAAGGGCAGGAATATCAAAGGCCTCCTGGAACAAACTACAGGTGGGGGAACAGAAGGAAAGATGTATCCATGTGATATGTGCCATCAGTGTAATTTTATTCTGCCAACTACTAGTATTACAATACGTGACAAAAGGATTAAGATTAAAGGTAAATATAGTTGTTATACTCAACCAGTCGTGTATGCCACTGTGTGTTCCAAGTGCCCATCCTTTTATATAGGCAAAACTCAACGCAAATTGGCTCAAAGGATATACGAGCATAGATATGAAATGCAGCAACACAATGAGAATAATGCACTATACAGGCACACAAAACTTCTCCCCGAACATACATTTAAATTTGTAATATGTGGGGATGGGAGGGCCCATGGAAGATATTCCTTGAAGTGAAAGAAATGTGGTGGCAGGTTTTCCTTCATGGATATTCCCCCCAGGTTTAAATGACACAGTTTCCAAATCAAGCAAGTTAAAATTAAAGGTATTTTATAGGCAATGTTTCTAGTTCTAGTTAGTGAGGGTGTCCTTGACTTTAATGTGATATAGATTAGGTCAACTGTCTTTTTAGAACTATATGTTTTAATAATTTTTTGCATATTAATGCTAGTATAATTATTTTTATATATATGTATTTTTAAAACAATGTTTCATACCAAGCAGGTTCATCATGCATTTTGGTTAGCACAAAAAGTTTTTTTCTTTCTTTGAGCTCATTAAGTTTAAGTGGGGTGTGGCCAATTGTGACTGATGTATATAAAATTGCTTTGCATGCAGTTTTTAGCTGTCTGAAGAAGTCTGGTTACATATACCAGACAAAAGCGCTTACTTTGTTTCATGTTCTAAATAAAATCTCGTGCTTGGATCAGTGGATTTCAGCCTGTGTTACTTTGTGTGAAGGTTGGTTTTCGTTTGTGTTTGTCTTTCTGTCATTTCCCACATTTTCTGTATCATTCGTTCAGGGAGGAGCAAGCACATTTCAAATGTATATGACCGTCAGAAATCCAGCTAGAGTAGCAATGAATTCTCAAACCTAGGCAGCAACTGCTGTCAGTTATTTTATATGTGCTTTGAAGATGAGGTTTGAACTATCACACTGAGTCAGAACAAAAGTGCCAACCTATCCCGAAATTTAATTGTACCTTAAAATGCTCCTGCTAGAAAATCAGCCACTAACTAACACCACAGAATGGCAATATATATATATATATATATATATATATATATATATATATATATATATATATATATATATATATAATAGATATAGAACAAAAACACCAAAAATCAGGAGAAAACCGGGTCTTTTAGCATAAAATGATTTAATTCACTATTCGTCAAAGGCGACTTCATCAGAAATACAATTCACTTCTACAGAAACACACTTAGAATACTGTCAGCAAGTGAACAATTAGTTGTATAACAAGCTGCTCATCTCATAAAACAATTATTCAATTGAAGTGAACCATCAATAAACATAGTCCCATAGACTACTGTTTGCAGTAAAAAATACATTAAATAAAAACTTTACTGACTTTTCTGTTTTTTTAAAAAACATTTTATATTGACTGTGTCATTCAGCCCAGGATGTATGTAAGAAGCCAATCTCAGCTGCCATACCGCTTCTTTCTGTTCTACTTTGTTCCTATAATCACCTCCCCTGATGTCCTTATTCACTGACTCAAGAACTGAGGTGGTGAACTTTTTCCAGTTGATGCACGTAGTGAAATGTTTGTATAAGGCATTATTGACATTTTTGTTCTTGTAGCATACAAATGTTCAAAAATACGTGGCCTCAAACCTCTAGTGGACAATCCCACGTAGAACGCTGGACATCCACTACACATAGCCAAATAGACAATACCTTCACTACCACAATCTAGTCTACCTGGAACAGTGATGTTGAAATCAAGGTGTTGCAAAAAAATTTAAGAACTAGTGTGGATGTACCTACATACTTTACATCCCATACACTTATACATACCTCTGTTTACTCAAACAACGGGAAGCATGTCCCCTCTCCAACATATCCTTGATGTTACAATTTTTCTTGTACACAAAACAAGGCACCTCACCCAATACATTTACTATGTCCCCATTACCTAAAATGACTTTCCAATTCTCATTAATAATTTTACGAATCTGGTTGTTGTCCAAAACAAAACCTAGGTTTGCTTGGACCTACACCATCCATATATGTTCTTTTTGTGAAACCGTTTACCAAAATGAGAGGAAAATCATTCTCCCTTCTACAGATAATCTCGCTGGCAGCTTTGTCCAGTAAATCTATAGGATAGCCCCTATCCAAAAATAACATTTTAATAAACTGAACCTCCTCAAAAAAGGTGGTGTCATCCAAGGTCATCCGTGAAGCCCGGATGAACTAGCCACGAGGAATGTTCTTTTTAGTAAAGGTGGGGTGATTACTTTTATAATGTACATAGGTTGGTACTAGGCTATCTGCCCAAAGGCATTTATAAGCCTAGCCAGAATGTGTTGGCTTTCACCACCCCCTTAGATTAGTTCCCTGTGCCTCTGTCCAGCAGAGCCACTGAAGTGATCCCAGAGGTAAACTTTCTGTTTCCCATCCACTCGTCAAGGTTTCTTTTGAAGCGCGTTAGTGAGGAGCTCTGCCTAATGTAGCTTGGGATCTTGTTCCAAAGCATGGGAAGTCTCTGGGACAGGAATCTATCCCTCCAGCATGTCCTATTTATTGTTGTGGTGAGGTTTAGATCCCCAGAGCGTGTGGCTCGAAGGGATAAAGTTTTCTTTAGGTGGAGCATGTCCATCAATTCTGGGTTGGACATGGCCTTGTATGTCAGGCAGAGATTACCTCTGAGTAGGCTGTATGCAACCAAGTACAACTGGAGTTTCTTCAGTCGAGCTGCATAGGGCATCTGTTTGAGGCCAGTGATCCTCTTGGTGAGGTACTTCTGTGGTCTTTCCAGCTGTTGCATGTGTCTTGTAAGGTACATCCCAAATGGTGCGTTGTACTCTATGATGGGTCTGATGAGTGATGGGTAGAGGGGCACAATGCCCTCTTTTGATCTGGATGCTAACCCTTTTGTGATTAGGTGGGCTACTTAGAAGGATTTTCTAACCACTTTGGCAATGTGATTATCAAAGGTGAGATTACTATCTATGTGGGTCCCCAGATCCCTTATTACGTCTTCAGGGGATTACCACCTATGTGGTTGCTTGTGGGTACTTTGTTTTTTCCAAAGGGGATGACTATGCATTTTTTGGCATTTAGCTTGAGGCCATGATTTTGACACCAGGTATCCGTCTCAGTGAGACCCTTTTGGAGGATGTCTGTGTCAGCCGAAGAGTCAGTTATAGACCCTAGTTTGCAGTCTTCTGCGAACTTGGTCAGCCATAGTCCTCCTGTGCTTGCCTGTACCTCTGAGAAGTATATGCCGAACAGGAGGGGTCCTAGGACTGAGCCCTGGGGAATGCCACTTGTAACCGATTTAGAGTCGGACCTACTCTCCCGCAACTCTCACCATGTGGGTTCTGTCCGTGAGCCAGTTGGCAACCCATCTTGTGATGTAGGGGTTTATGTTCAGGCTGGTGAGCTTGTCTATAATACCAGAATGGGGAATGGTGTTGAAGGCCTTAGCAAGGTCTAGGTAGGCACCTTTCCCTCGTCTATAGCCTTGGTAACTGTCTCAAAGAAGTCCACTAGGCTTAGGAGGCATGATCTGTCCTTAAAGCCAAACTGGGTAGGGTCCAGTGTTTGGAGGTTCCCAATGTCTCTGTTAAATGAGTTCCATGATGATGTGCTCCATAGCCTTGCAGACCAAGCTAGTCAGGCTTATAGGGTGATAGTTCCCGGGGTCTGTTGTGGCTCCACATCTGTGGAGTGGAATAACCTTTACTGTGCACCACTCTATGGGTATGTAGCCTGTGGAGAGGCTGAGTTTGAACAGTGTATTTAGGTGAGGGGTTAGTCTTTGAGCTCATGTAGGACGCAGTCTGGGACACCATCCGGTCCCATTGATGCTGTGTTTTTGGCTTTGGAGAGGGCTGTTTTAACCCGAGTGTCTGATTTCAGGGACTCTACATTCTTCTGGTATGGTTATGGGCCCTTTTGGGGGTGGGGGGGTGAAGTTTGTGCTGAACCTGTCTGCCAGGATGTTGGCGATATCAGTTGGGTTCAGTGTATTTTGTGCCATTCTGCACCAACTCTGAGCAGATCTGAGCATTGCCACTTTGATTCTTGACATAGCTAAAGAATGACTTGTGGTTATCTTTGGAGTCCTTGGCAATTTTTCTTTCAAAGCTCGTCTTGAATGATTTTATGAGGGCTCATAGTTTCTTGCCAACACTGATCAGGGATGTTTTCCCTTCTTGGGATTTTATTCTTTTCTGTACTAGTTTCCTGCTTCTATTGTATAGCTTGTTTATGGCAGGAGTCCACCAGACTGGTTTCCTTTTCTTGGAGGAGTGAGTCTTTGTTTTGCTTGGAAAGGCATGATCCATGCATTCTTGTAGCTGCCCATAGAATGCATTAGTAAAGGATTTTGCAGCTTGGGCAGTGTTATCCTTCAGCATGGGGGCTTTGAAACTTTCCACCTTGGTCTTAAGTAACGTGAAGTTTGCTTTTGAAAAGTTTTTCACGGTGGTTTCCTTGTCCGGGGTGGGGGCGGAATATGGATATCCAAAGTGATTTGTTTATGGTCAGAGCTAACCAGTGAGGGGTTGACCTCTGGTGTGGAACACTGGTCGCCCATATTGGTGATGACCAGGTCCAATATGTTGTCACCTCTGGTGGGAGTGTTGACCAGTTGAACCAGGGCATTTTGAGTTTATATATTCTAGGAAAAGTTGGGCAAGGGAGTTAGTACTTTAGTAGTTCTCCCAGTTAATGCTTGGGTAATTGAAATCACCCAATATTAGGGTGTTTGGTAGGACTTTTAGGTTTCCCAGTGTTTCCAGAAACGTGGAATGGGGGTCCTGGGACATGATGGGTGATCTGTAGCAAGCTACAATTTGAATTGCAGTTTTGCCCATTGTTAGTTGCACGTGGATGATTTCTGAAGCATAGTGCTGTGCCACTAACCTGGAGGTGTGGGTATCCTTGATGAATATGGATACTCCCCCGCCTTTTGTATTTAGGTTTGGGTTCTGTGGCCAAAATATATGGTATGTGTTGTAGCCTGGTAGTGCTGAGGTCCTCTCTGGAGCTTTAAACCAGGTTTCTCTTACTACACATATATCAATTTTCTCCATACTGAGGAGTGCCTCGACTGTGTGCATTTTGAGGTTTAGACTTCTGGCATTGAGTAGCATTACCCTCAGTTTTTTGTTACTTGTGCTATTTACAGCAGTGGGTTTGTCTTTTAAGCCTTGCCTAAAAAAGGCACTATGGGGGGAGGGGGGTGGCAAGAGCCTTGGCTAGTATTCGAAAGCCTAAGGGTGACAGGTGCAAGCTGTCTCTAGTGAAGCAGCGTGGCTTGTCGAGCATGCCATCCCAGGCAGACAGACACTGGATCCCCTTTGAATGACACCAGAAACTTAGCCGATTGTTGAAATTGAGAATTTTTTTCTTTATACTGTGGTATCATTCTTGGCAAGGGCAGGATGCTACTCAGGGTCATACCGGCCTGGGCTACGTGATCAGAGAGCTCTTCCATGTCTCTCTCCATGTAGTCCAGGGAGGTACGGCTCAGGTCATTCACACCAACATGGACAATGACAGAGTCATATTTGTACTTTTTCTGGAGTGACCTAAGTGCTTGGGACACGACAGGCAGCTAACAGTAACCTTCTCCTTATTCAGCCTAGTGAGTGGGACGTCAGTGTGCCTGACTATAGAGTCACCTATTACTAGTATGTTGGGTATGTTATTTTGCCTTAAGGGCTGTGATTGCATGGCACACTGGTTTTGTGAAGTATGTGTTTCATGGTTTGTGTTGGGGGGTGGAGGTTGCTTGATGTTTGATTTGGAGGTCTCCATTGGTTTTGCAGATTTTTATTTAGAGCCTCTGAGTATGTTTTCATGTATTTATGTGTGTTTTTTGCCGGTGCTGGTTTAATGGGTCTATGTAAGACTGTTGGTGTGATGCAAGTATTTCCCTTCTCCTCTTGACTGTCTGATCCAGTCTTGGGTTGAGAGAGCTTAGCCTCTAGTTTGGCTGTATAGCTGCATCTCTTGCATGTATTAGTGTTTGGTGGTAGGAGGAGGGGGTTGTCTGTGTACATGAGGCAGTTGTAACATTGCCTCAAAATGCCCAGATTCACCAGTTGGACTGGAGAGTACACCTGAAACTGCCCTTTGGACATGCCTGGATAGGTACAGTGAACTGTTTTATTGGATGGCTGGTAAGGTTGAATAGAGAGCCTTGTCCTTCTGTACAGTACAGGAGGGTCTAGTGCTAGGGTTTATAAATACTTGCTATAAGTTTTGAGCAAGTGCCGGGCTGAGAAACATATGGCTTGAGTGCTTAAGTTGAAAGTTTGAAAAATAAAGAAATAATCCCAACAACTACCTGGAACACACCATCAGAGGGACTCTGATGAAGCCAATTACTGGCGAAAGCGCTTAGTCGAAGGAAATTTTGTTGTCAATAAAGCTGGAGTGTTTCAGGTCGTTGTTGGGATTATTTCTTTATTTTCCAAGTTTTTTGTTCCTGTTGGGAATCTGTTTGTCTTTGCTAAGTTGAAAGTTTGTCTAGTTCCAAGGGAAAAATTGAAGAGGAGACCTTGGGGAGCCGGGAATAGTTTTACCCTAGCTAACCGGTGCTGCCCGGCACACAAAACCGGGCAAATATGGTATTTATAGCAAGGAAAAGAAAGAGTTAGAAATTAGCCCAAAATGGCCAATAAACTACTAATTTCTGGGCTGAAACCACTCCCCCAGGGACAGATAGGCTGCTCAAAGCTCCCCTCTCTCACAGGTGAGCAGAGAAACTTCCTTCTATCCACGTAAGGTATGGGCAAACACAGAGATTTGTAACACAGCCCCGAATTCAGCACTAACCTGAAAACTGGACTATACTAGCTTAGAAAGGCAGGAAGCAAATATATATATATATATATATATATATATATATATATATATATATATATATATATATATATATATATATATATATAAAGCAGATGCACTCAAAACAGTTTAAAAGCACAGAAAAGGATACTTATTGTTATATATCGCAGAAAAGAGTTGTAGTCAATGCCCCCAGTAATAAAGTAGGAAGAAACACAAATACAGTAAAAGCAGATGAATAAAGTGTAATTTTATATATATATATATATATATATATATATATAAAACAAAAGAAAACTAACAAACTCACTTAAACAAGTTACCCAATTAACCAGAAAAAAGCCCAAAACTGAGCCCTGTTACAGCAGTCTTCAGACAATTTGTAACTGCACTAGCAGTCACAAAAACTGACTAGTTGTCACAAAAAGTATTTTTTCGGTGAATACTACATATTAGATATAATGGAGAGAATGAATGCCCCACAAAAATTTCATCAGAGAGAAATGCATGGACTGCAAAATGAAATCACACCATCATGGCAACTCCCATCAAGCCATTATGAACTGTGATAAATTAAAAAATAACCACCAAGTCAGTCCTTGAACAGAGATTGAGAACAGAGCCTAGTAACTGGTAGGGCTGACTGGGATGAGGCAATGGGATGAAGCAGTCAGTAGCTACCTCCCATATCCTGGAGACTCAGATCATCTTGGGATAAAAGGCGGGTGGTAGCAACATCCTATCCACAAATACAATTGATCCCAGCTCCTCACTTCCAACACCTGAGAGAATTCCTCACTTCACAATGCCAACTCTTACCATAAGGAAGACCAGATAAGGAATTATGATACTCACCTGGCAAAGATTCTCATCCAGGTGATGCAGATAGGAGCCACTGGTGACTCCAGGGTCGGGCAAGCATGGAACCATGGAAAACAACCAGAGCCATAGCAAGGGTTGAGTGGGAGAGAATGAAATAATCAAATACTAATAATAATCATTCCAACTGAAAATAAAAATGCTAATGTCATTGTATTTACTTCTTCTTCTTCCGGCTTTTCCCAGTTAGGGGTCGCGACAGCGGATTATCTGTCACTTAATTAATTGGGTTGGTCCTTCTGAGGAGTGCCATTTTTACAGGGGACCCGAGGAGAAAGGTCCTTTTTTATACAGGCACAAGCAGCAGTAATACACTTGAGGCTGGTTAGATAATTCACAAAACTGTGTAGCCAATACAAAATCATATCATGCATAAAAATCACATTTTTAAGAAAGGTATAAAACCATATTAAGAAACCTACAGTGATGTCGATAGCAATGTGCAAATTAACGTACATTTGAATACATGTCTCTTCCTGTTCTAGTGGCAAGTCATACAGCCAAGAAGCTACATAATGAAACCAATGGGGTATTTGTATGCTAGAACAGAAAATAAGGCACAAACTGATGCAGTAGTGAGAATAAAGATTTAAAAATAGAAATCTTTTCATTAGCCTACAAATGTTTTGAGGGATAGCTTAGATGTTTTTTCAAAAGTGCACTCACTACAAGATAACATTTTCATTTTTTGGGACCTAATGTTCTTTTAAAATAACCACTATGCTGTACTGCCTTTCAGTTCCACATTTACTTGAAAGTACTATAAACAGTCACATTTTCCTGTATTCCAAGAATTACTGATACAGGGACAAACGGGAGTGATTGAATCCTTATTCCCTTCTCTAAAGGAATAGCTTGGCTCACTGTTGAGAAGTTTTGTTCAAAGGGGAAAGCAATTAGCCCAGATTAATTATCTGGAAAATAGGAGTGCTAAATAGCAAACTGCCTCTGTCATTCATTGTCAGCCATTTGAAACTTTGCACAAGGTCACAACGGTAAGTCCAGGTACTCAGCAGTTGTACAGACCTGTATATTTTATGTTCGGCTATTTGAATTTAACGTGTCTATGGAAGAGTGTATGGTTAACAGTGTGAGTCCATATTCCAGTGTTGGTGCAAAAACATTTTTAGCTACTGCATGTCAAGCACAGGGGGATTAAAAGCTGATAGACAGCTAAAATTATGCTACAAAATCTAATTGTTCCACTGACCACTTGATCAACATTTTTGGGGAAGGATAAGGTACGGTTCAAAGGTGATATTGAGCTATCTTTATCCAAAGACATTAGGGACATAGTTACCATCATTCCCTGTAGGTGCAGTGCAGGGAGAATGTGAAGTATTACCACATTGTACTTGTTGACAGGTACCTATTTCTTGTATGAATCCTATACCTGTCGGCTCTAAATATGAGGAGGGTTTCCACACTACTTGTGGCGCACACTGCAGAAACTACCTATGAATCCACCTGCTGGGTCACATGTCAATCTAATTTAAGCTTAGTGTACTGACCTGTATTGCCCTTTCTCAGCTGGGATTGTATTGCATGAATGCATCTTATGCCCTTCTTGTGTTCTGCTTTCAAGCAGTAAGGTGTTGAAAGCCTCAGCTCTGCAAATTCTGTGATTATGTGGCTTTCATAAAATTTAGCTGCCATCACATGCATGTTGCTGGAATTATCCATTGCATTGAGAAAGGATGAGCCATTCCCTTAGAGAGATTTTTATATATTTATGTAATTTTTATGGCTGGCCTTTAGGGGTTATGCATTTTCATATGGTTTTGCTTTAATTTATGCAATCACAATATGTTTTGAGCGCCTTCATAAGCAACCAGCAAATTAATGTCTGCACAGGAGTGTTGCAAGGTCTGATTCCAAGGTGATAAGGCCCAAAACCACAGGCAAAGTGTAATTTCCCTGATAATGTCCACCCTGGAGGGATATATTGTGATTTGAGAATAGTCTGCCAAACTAATTTATACTTTTTTTTTTATTATTATTACTACATACTTTTTTGATGTAAAATAGCTCCTCCTCGTAATGTTTCAGACTTACTGTAACATTTGTAATTGTTGTTGGAGGAAGTATTTTACTTCCAAAATATAAAGCATATATAAATATAAATACAAAGCATTACAACCCCCCCATGCATCTTAACAGTCCCTGATTTTGCCAGTTTTGCTTTGTCCCTTGTAGAATATTTGATTTGTTGATTAATCAGGTAGGATTAAATTCAGTCAATAATACCAGACAGAGGTTCATACTTCATATTGTTTATGGAATGCATGCTGTTGGACTTCAGTTGCAGCTGAAACAGGTTAAGATGTATGTGCTCCGTCACCCCCCCCCCCCCCACACTTATTCAGTCTCCTCTCTCCACATCTCTCAAATGTACACCACAACACAACCACTTTACTTTTTTCATTTACTTTTTTAGGTTTACCAAACATCAAAGCAGCATTTACAGAGCGTAAAAAAATGGGAAGCATATGCTTTTTTTTTTTTTTTTTTGTCCGAGCTTCACAGCAGCTTAATATGCTGCCATGAAGCAGCAGACTTTTTCCCCAGTATATTAAAACACACTGTTGGAGAACATTCATTTGCTAACAGAGGGATGATGTATTGCCTATTCTCTATTATACAATGTCTCCCTATTAATATTCTAAAATGTGCATGCTGATTAGCCAGCCCAACCAGTGTGCCCATTGTAAATCCCACAATATACCAAGGGAAAAAGGTCCAGTTGCCTGGACTTTTTTCTGTTGGTATAAACTGCCCCAAAAACTTTTTTTTTTTTTTTACAATTAATTAATTAAAAAAGAGAGAGAGAGAGAGAGAGAGAGAGAGAGAGAGAGAGTGGAGCAATGGAGACTTTATTTTCTCCGTTGCAAAACATTGATGTACTGGGTATGCGTGGGAACGCAAGTCCCATACACATGCGCAGTACATCAAAACGCAGAAGCAGTATACCACAACTGGTGGAAGAACAGCAATCTGCCATTATACAAAGACATTATTTAAGAAAAGTATTTTTTTCTTAAATAATGTCATTGTATAATAGCAATAACCGACTCGTGGTTGTGGTATATTGAAGATTTACCCACGGTTGGGGTGGTTTAATCAAGAGGGTGAAACCTAAGTGATTGAACCAAGGCAGCCGTGGGTAAATCTTCAATATACCACACTTTGTCATCAGTTATTGCTTAAATACATTTTAGTTGGGGTGTGCTGTGCATTTATTTTATTACATGTTTGCTAACTTTACAGTTAGCATCTAAGAGTATAAATTACCCACCAGGCAGACCTTTCAACTATACCTATTTTGGAAGAACATATCTATTTCCAGGCTTGGTTTACCCCTTCACATGATTTTCTGAATCCCTCTGTCACACACAATTTTAAAGCTATTTAGCCAAAAAAAACGATTGCATGACCAACATACTGCTGGTACCAATAATTAAAGAGACTCCATGTGTACAGCTCCCTTTTATGGAAGAAAATAAATGACTTTATAAACATACATTTTTGAAATATTAAAGTCTACAGATTTTACACAGTATGTTTATATGTTTGTGTTATTTCTTGTGACACCCATTTTTTAAACTAGGATCCACAATCCTACTGGAAATGGGAAGAGTTACAAAATATTCATTACGCAAACGGTGTGCTACTTGGGTGTCTAGACTTTTTTTTTGCTTGGTGTACCTATTTTTCAATAGCCTTTGTACCTAGTTTTGAGGTCTGCAGGTTGGCAGGTATGTTACTAGGTGACTTTTCTATATATTCTCTGGAAATGGTGATCAACTCTTACCATCTGTATCTGTTACAACAGCCCACCTCATAATACTTGCTTTTCTTCTTTCCTATACGTTTTAAGAAAAGTTTTGTTTCCAAGTATAAATAAATCTGAATTAGTAGTTTAGTGGATGTTGTACTGGATATCTGTAGCAAGAAGTGAGAATTATATTACCAAATCTCTGCAGAACATTTGAATTTTTGAATTACGCAGTAAACATTTGAACCAGAAGAAAATGTTGAAATAAAGATAACATAAATGGGAACACATTTTATAGATGACAAAACAAGCTATTTGGTTTTAAATAAAAAGTTATCCCAAATAGTTAAATTCCACAAGTTGTAGATGTAATTCTGAAAACATCATAGAAAACTGCATTCTTCACAGGGTCATTGCAAATCAATAACTTATTGCTCAAATATATATTGTATGAAGATCTTCTGCAATGCCTCTGAATATATGGTTTATCATATCAAGGAAAACCACAATTAATTCTTCCATTGACAGTTTTTGTACAAAACTCAGTTTAAACCTCAGTTTCTGCTACCATGTAATTAGAGCCTGTAAATCTTGTAAATAAATACTCAGAGATGTACTACAAACACACAGCAGCTATAAAAAGCTACACAAGGTTATTTAAAATTATAGGACTATTACAAACCCATGTTACAATGCATATAAACTGAAATGACAAACAGACTGAACACGTTTTAGGTCAAACCATGCAGGATAACAAGACTGCATTAGTGAAGACCTAAAAAAGTGTTCAATCAGCATAACAAAGTAATTTCATACAGAGAGTAATAAAGTGAACGTAAAGCTTTCAAGTGCTTAGTTACTCCTGCTCTTCAACTTATGTTCGTAAAGTGCTAATCCCATGAGCACAGTATCACGCAAGTACATCTTACTTTTTTATAACTATATTAAAATGAGAACATATTTCTTCCATTAACTATCACAACAGGCAGTTCTACTGCTAAAATATTTTAATGAAATTTCCTGGATCTGATAAACATTAGAAAATGTTTACACAATCAAATTTCAAAAGCATTTGTTATTTTTGATCGCTTTCAGTTCAAATATTCAAGAACCTGAAATGAAATGTTTGGAGATGGCATTTCGTTATCTTCAAGGTAAAAGAACAGACTCCTAAGATTTATTTTTCAAGATAAAAAAGTTGACCTTTTTCCCCTCTCTTTCTGAATCATAATGTTCTACATGCAGTCTAAAACGTTAGTTAAAGGCTACTGCAGTAATCACCAAGATGCTGAAATTGTCCTACAAAAATAAGCTACAGACTTCTAGCAAAACTGCTTTCATTTGTTTAAAGCAGTGAAGTGCACAGTGTTTTGGCAGGAAGTACACTTTAGTCACTTGTTTCCATGCAGCTGATTTATTCAGTTTTGAGCTTTAAACTTTCTATTCTGAATAACACCATTCTAGTCTATTTTCACATCATTTTTATTTTATTGTATTTATTTTCTGTTGACCTAGTTAGTCCCACTAGGCTTGTACCTCTTTTCAGGGGAGGCCCAAGGTTGTATTAATACTAAGGGAAATTCGGAGAGGTCATCTGGGAACTTCCCCTTCTCTTTCAATAGGTACCATGAGATCCTTTACATCTACTTGAGCTACTACCAACTCAAGCAGATGGGGACACGCACTTTAATATCTCATCTGAAGGACAGCACACTCAGAAGTGCAGCACCCACCTTATAGTGCACTGCAGTGTCGGCAATTAACCTACCTAGTGTGGGAACAGAACACACAGCCTTCTGCACCAAAGATGAGTGTGCACTACCTGTTGCACCACTAACACTGCATGCTGTAGCAATATGAAGCCTGTAATAACACCATATAAATAGAAACACATTCATTTAAAGAAAATATTAATCCTTGCAAGCCACACTTCAAAATTTTAAAAATAGAGTTCAAAGGATGGAATCAACAGGGAAAGACATGGACAAAAAGATTTAGTCAACGTCATGGTCTAGGATACCAAGCCTGCAGGCTGCAATCACAGGTAATTACAGGCACCCAGTCAATATCATTGAGGAGCCTTGCCCATTTACCCCAAAGCACTGTCTTGTTAAGGGACTTGCTCAAGGTCACACAGAAGGCAAATGAAGGCTGAGGGAATAAAACCCTGTACCACATGAAGCAACTTAACAGCTCATAGCCTTAACCTTCTATGCTGCTAGATTGCCTGAGCCCAATCAAAATGCAAACTTTGAGCAGTAAAATTCATAACACTAGCCTTTAAAATCATACGATCAGAAACAGCATGACTTTCCTACTTTTCAGAACAAGTCTTCATATATCAGACCCCATACAGTTAGTGCTAAGGGTCTTTAAACAGGCTTATTTCATTTATCTGTCTATTTCCTTAGGTCTAATTCTATGAAACAAAAGCGCCATTAGCAACAAAGCTAAATATGAGGCTACAAATCACAAAACTATGCGCAAGTCATAGCATATGAGAAGAATGCCACAGTTCCCAAATGTTTATCAGCTATTTCAAAAAACTAATACAAGAATAGACTAGTAAGTATAAGTATTTGTCACTTATCACATTTAGAGGTGCATAAATAAAAATGCAACATTAAGCTATTCCTTTAAGGAGGGGACACTGCCTAATACAAGATCTTTTACTCCCATGTGACAAAATGTAAATAAAAGACATTGAGGGTAGCCTCATACAAATGCAGCAATAACAAGTTCCAGCCACAGTGACACAGATGGCTGGATTTAGCCTCGCTCTTTCATTAAATAAAATAATGAGTTCCTGCAAGCAAAGAAAAGAAAAAAAGACCGGATACATGTATAAAACATTGAGTTAGCTAAAGCTTATGCTAACAAAAGTAGTTTTCTCTTAGCTTTCAGATGCAATTAAAAATGGTTTGCCCGCAGCATCGGACATGAAGTAAAACATGGCTACTAGCGGACTATCTACCACCATTCAGTCCACTAAATTTGCTGTTTAAGCATCTGCAAGAAACAGTTTACTTTTAAAACTGATATTCTTTGTTTTAAACTTAATGGATGTTGAACACAAATTTATGATGACCATTGTTTTATTATCCATAAAACCCTAAGCAGTACAAAAACCCATTTGCAAGACTTTGCCACTCAGTGCAGATTACACTAACCAACAATGAAAAGATACCATCTATCTAGATCATTCAGAAGAAACCCTCCTGCAATCTCTTTTAAATCGCATCTTTCTTTATGAAAATACCTAATGCAATGTCTGTCATTTTCCACACAAACAAAAATGCCAAACCAGGCTCTCCAGGCAAATTATACAAATGCCAAGAAGAAATGTATTACTACACAGATTTTAAGTCCACATGGTCCACTGACATTTTCTGAAACCCTCAATCCTCAAATTAGGTAGTCAGCTGTTCTCTATAGCAATCCTACTGTATATGTGCACCTTGTTTCACAGGTTACAAAGCAAGTTATTTCACTAAATCAATACATCAGGCAATAACCTTGCCAAGGAATTTGTTACACTTTTATTGAAAAGCTGCTTCCAGATAATAAGTTATGTTTTGGAGGTTAGGTCTTTCCCATAACATCCTGTTTTGCAGTGCAGAAATCCCTCCAAACCAAAGCAGAAAGCACTTTGTAGAATGATATTTAGTGTCAACTGATGGTCTAGGACTGGCAGTGGGACACAAAGATGTAACTATTTCCAGCATATGGTGGTCTTAGCTGAGCAATGCACAGTAGTGGAAGCAAGGGCAGCAGAAAGCAAAACCTCCACTCTTCAATACAGCTGGATCTGAAATCATAGTCAACAGGTGTATTCAACAATCTGAGCAGACAGCCATTTATAAACACACACTGGAGCACTCAAAAGCACCCATCTTGAGAGATCTCACAAAATGTATACTCCATTAATCCTTCCTAAAGGCTAATTATGCCATGAATTATATTAATGAGCCAATCAGCAACAGTCTCTCACAGCGATAAAATTTCATACAATACCAATGGCATGAGATTCGGCCACTGAACAACATGCCAAGATGCTACACAATGACACCGTCATACATTTTATCTTAGCAAAAAAAAAAAAAAAACACTATCCAAAAAAGTGTTTTCCATCTTGCTTCCATTTGGTACTTTGAGGGAAGAGAACATAATGGAGCAAACCATCCTGTTAAGTCAACCTGCCAAAACAGAAGCAGCAAACACTGCACACGGATGGCAATGTTCAGTGGAATAAAATTAAAGACATATTAGCCTACTTCTTCTCCTTGCTAAGACAGTTAAACATTGACTATCTGGACAAATTGTATGTAATGTGAACATATGCCCCCAAATGTTTTTATTTCTCATTGAATAAATACTAGTAGACATTACTTTTACTAGCAATTTTAAGCCCCACACAATTGTACTGAAGACACTCATTTTGTTTAAAATATGATAAAAATGTCAAACTACATTCAGCCAACTTTGTACATTATTTTTACCCAAAGTTGATACTTTGTTCTTCCTGCTGGCATGACAGATGCACAACTCCATGCAATCCCTCCCTGTCTTTGGAAGAGGCTCTCTTTGCACATTAAACCTTCAAAACCAGACTCAGCAAATGGATGGGAGTCCATAACTTCACACCTGGGGCATGTATGAACGTTTGGCTTACTAGGAGAAAAACAGTACATTTTTATTACTATTGGGAGATGCGGCCAAATAGTTTTGATAGTAATGCTGGCTGCAAGTCTTATATATACCTACAATGATTCTACCAACCTAAATTAGAGAAACCTGCAATTTAAAATAACCTATGACAGAATCATGACCAAAGGACAAAGTGCTTCCTAGAAACTTGTGTATTTATTATTTTATTACAATAGGAAAGTGCGGCTGTGCTTCCTAGCCTCATTGTTTACTTTTATTGCCAAACACTGATATTTTTAACGTGTGCGAGCAGTGAGAAAGGCAGCACTTACAAATAGTTCTTTGCACTTATTTCCTGTAAGTGTGCTTCTGCAAAGGGAATACTTGTAATGTGTGCTTCTGCAGAACATGAGAAGAAATATACTAAAGAATCAATCTAGTAAACAAAAAGGTCAAAGTTTAACAGTAATTTCAGGGATATAACCCCTACAGTCAAATTCCAGCACTCACAAGCAAATACTGCATATCCCAGATCTACAGCATTAATTATTGCTGAAATATTTCTCAATATCTTGCACTTAATTGCGGACATCTAGCTGACAGCTATCCATACGGTATCTCCTATATAAAACATATACCATGTCTACAAACAAAATTAATTAAAAGATACTTTTAACTTTCCTCTGCTGGCTATTTATGTATTCCAGTTTCTTTACGCAGCTAAGGAAATACTGCTAAGGAACTGAAAGAGGATTTAAGCACACTTTCTTGCTATTTGTAAGACTAAATAGGACTCCCCCTCTATTACCCAGCTTCTGACGGTCATTATCCAGGTGAGATTCCTATGGTTTAACTACAGAACAGAAAATGCAGCTCTATCCCGAGGTTAGGAACAGGCAGAGCTAAAATTGCCCACATTCAGCACTCTGCTTCCGAGTCTGAGGCTAGTTCCTTCGACTTCACTGCCCAGCTGTTTTCACCCAGAGAGGGCACAGAGCGATCACCGAAGTCACATTACTGGTACTTCCTAGGTTCACAAGAAGCAGGGCAAACATCCCTCCCAGTTCAGCAAAAGTACTTACTAGAGTGCTACAAGGACAATTAACAGCCTAGGACTGTAGTCATGAGATACAGATCACTGCATGATTAAGGCTTTAGCGTTGCAGAAGTGTACAGGCCTGCTCATAATGCTAGACTATTCAATGTTATTGCAGACCCACTTATGTGGCCTCAATGTTCCGCAGTTCTGTTTGACAATGTAAACACAATGAAAGCCTGGTAATACAATATATATTTTTTTTGATGAACCAACATAACCTTTTTTTTAAATGCACATTTGCCAAGGAACTGTCATCAAAGCAAACATAGCAAAGAAAGTAAACCTTGATATGCTGGGAAACAACATAAATGAATTTTACAAGTGAACATCAAAATGCATTGAGACCAAAAAAAAACAGTACAGATAATGGCAGAGATATCAACAAACATAATATTCTGTGCAACAGCATGTGTGTTACAAAAATGCAAGAAATTAAATACAGTCCTTGTTAAAGTCCACTAAAATATTTGTTAAAGTAAAATATCAGTGCATGAATATATTTCTAAAAATCAAATCAAATGTGGAGAGATCATACCAGATATCAAAAGGTATTCCTTTCAATTATATGCAGAATGTTGGCAGCCATTCAGCTTTAGGTTGTTTATACCACACACACACACACACACACACACACACACACACACACACACACACATCATGCACAATAGAATACATGCATGCATCTTCCTTCTCTGCCATTTAAGGCTAATTCAGCACACTGCATATGTATATGAAGAACAGAGTTGTTTTTTTCCCTCTACTGTGACATTAAACCAGGATACAAGTAAAATTAGAATTCCTTCAACACATCATTTTAAAATGTCCATTAAGACTGCTAATGGTCAGAATGTCTATTTATTTCATGTCACCTTGAGAGGGACTCCATTACCACTACAGCAATTAGAAAGCAGTAGCTCTTCCAGTTCTAAACATGACAGCTTTTGGAACATGCTTTCTCCGTCAGTGTGATCTTTGATGATTCCTCATTCCCAGCTGGAAGCTACATGACAGCCTACATTATGCATAATCAGCCCCACTGTGGTCTTTTCCTGGTTTATCCAAATGTATTACTTTAGCTATGGAAAAGATGCAGGTGGGCAGGACAGCAATCTGTTGTCTTGGCAAATGCAGTGCTTACTTTAATTCAAGCTCATTACAGACTAGCATTAAAGCCCTTCAATTATTATTTACAATGCACACCAGGGTTTGGGCCTCTGGTGCCCATAGCACAAAAAAAGAGCCCAAGGCATTAGTCAGGAAAGAAAGGAATAAATAATAGAACAAGGAAGATCTGTCAAGTACTGCTGCAGGTACAGCTTATTACATTCTGAAGCTCCGGTTTCAGAAGGGTTTTTTATGCAACACTATAGTCCGACTGCACATTTTATTGATCAAGTATTAACACTAATACCCTCCCCTCTCAATATTTTAAGAAATGCAATTTGATAGTATTCATGGGGGGATTCTAGAAATATTTTTCCATAGAGAACTGAAGAAAAGCTTTAGCAGGAGACTGATCAAATGAGTGCCTAGTTTACTGCCCGCCAACTTATTGTCGTTGCTTCAACTATAATAAAAGTCAGTAACAGAACTGTATACCTGTTCATCCATGTATATTAATCACCAGAGCTCCCAGAAACGTGATCATCATTATCAAATTCCATACAATGCAGTGGTAGATGATTTACTTAGCTACTCTAAGTATCTCAAACTGAATTTAAGAGGAACCACTTCAGTTCAACAAATATCTCCCCATTACCATTTAATGCACTATGAAATCAAGCAGATTGTTTAAGCGGCCTTTTACCATACAGTTCTCCAGCTCATGTGACTGCATCAGCTCGGCCTGGTTGTACAAAGATTATTCCCATCTGCCAACAAGGTGAGGGGAAAGGGCATTGCCTTCCAAGTTAACTCCCATGCACCCACTGTATAAACTAATAGCATGTCTAATACCCAGAGACTGTGAAAGTGGCACGACTGATCTGCAGTATGCAAGCAGTGCAACACATAGCCCAGTGTCTTATGTTTTCTGCAATATTCTGCTGCTGCTAGACCTGACCTGCCACCTCACCCATGACAAGGAGCACAAGTTCATGCTGATCTCAGTATACAGCCAACCCTGTATGACAGCAGTTTTATTTTCATGTTTGTCCAATTTTCCCTCCCATAAAACTCGTACTGTAAAGGGGCTTATCCACCAATGGAAACAGTCCCCTGCCTGTGAACTCAGGCACCATAAGCTCAGGCACATTTCCAAAAAAAAAAAAACTGCATTGCTAACATAGTACATAATATTTCCACTTGGGGGTGGCTACCAGATTACTTAGTTGACTATAAGAGGGCCAAAACAACATCTCATATTAAAAAAAAAAATAAAAAAATTGCTAAATTCCCCCTTTCCCCCAAGGGCACCTGATCTTGGAATATTAACTTGGGGGTATACATGCTGCAGCCTCACATGGGGGATGAGGGGGGTTTAGCTCACCCAAAGGGAAATTTATTCAGCTAGTTTGTACTTTTAATTGTGTTTTTCTGCTGAAGAGCAATCATGGCTGGGTTATTGCTGGACAATTCACTTAGACCCCTTTTACTAAGCAAGATGGTGGCTGCTATCAGAGGTTAATAGTATAAATGTGCTCCTATCCAAGAAATAAATTTAATTGACCAAGAAGAGGTTATCAGCGTTTAAAACCGCCACAGATAAAGTCATGAAAACAAACTCAGTCATCAAATTTTGCCTACAACACTAGTCTGCCCCTTCTCCTACCTCATGGACAATGTACTGAATCTTGCATTTTTCCACTGTTTGCATCTTCCTCTGAAAAGCTGCTATGGGCATTCACTGCTCTTTCTGATATATTGTTTCCCAGCCACTATTGCTTATCGGTTACATTCTGGAGCCTCTCCTCAATAATCCGCTCTACCATCCCAAAACCTGCCCGAGTTACCCCTGCAGACCAGGTCCAAAGCAAAGAAAGTACAGTTCTGTACCTACCATAAATGTAGATGTCCGATAGGTATGCATCTGCAGTCATAATATATGGGTTGTCCTGCGTCAGGCAGCCCTTCGGTCGTCCGGATTCCAAAGTCTGGGTCTGGCCTCGGCTGATGTCGCACTTTCCCCGACGTCAGAGCGTCTGGGGTATAAAAGCATCAGCCGACGCCATTTTCCTCAGTTTTTCTTGCCCCAGATGCCAGGAGCCCTCTAGGAAGGCTAAATTTGGATAAATGCAGAAAAGTTCCAAACATTTGCAAAATTATATACAAGTATAAACAAACAAATACACCATAATAGATTCCCCCAGCTAGCTAAAAGAGGGGTAAGCACCCTAGGAATACCACAGAGGGGTAGGAGGGAGGGTAATCCTGACTGCAGATGCATACCTATCGGACATCTACATTTATGGTAGGTACAAAACTGTACTATGTCCTTCAAGGATGCATCTGCAGTCATAACATATGGGTAGAATACCATAGCCAATCTGGGGGAGGAGGTACTAAGAAAAGGATGGTGTTGTTAAGATCCCTTGCAGGACTGCAGTAGCAAACCCTGCTCTGGATCTGGAGTATAAAGGTAGATTGTAATGCTTGGCAAATGTATGCACGGAGCTCCAAGTAGCAGCTTCTAAAATGTCCTTGGTAGCCACCCCTCGTAGGAAGGCTGTAGTGGTGGCCGTGGCCCTTGTGGAGTGAGGCCTGATGTTTTCAGGAACTGTCTTTCCATGAAAGGAGTAGCAAAATCGAATGCAATTTCCTATCCATTTTGAGATTGTCTGTTTGGAAATTGCTCTTCCTTGTACCCCAGGAGCATATGCTACAAATAGTTGGTCAGTTTTTCTGCTAGTCTTTGTTCTGTCCAAGTAGTAGCGTAGTTGTCTGTGTATATCCAGGGTGTGCAAAAGTTTTTCCCCTCTATTCTGTGGATTAGGGAAGAACGTAGGCAGGTGGATAGCTTGGTTCAAGGATACCCTAGATACCACCTTTGGCATAAAGGTAGGATTGGTTCTTAGAGAAACTCTGTCCTGGTGGAAAATAAGAAATGGCTGCACTGCCATCAATGCTTGTAACTCAGAGACTCTTCTTGCTGAAGTGATTGCCAGAAGGAATGCAGTCTTCCAAGACAGAAAAGTACAGTTTTGTACCTACCATAAATGTAGATGTTCGAAGATCCACATTGCTGCAGTCCTTACACTTGGGTAGTCCGCTGTCCTCAGTCGGCCCGAATATCAAAGTATAAGGCTGACGTCGGTCAAGGCGCATTAGACTGACATCAGGACGTCAGGGTACAAATGCGCATGACCGACGTCATATCCTCAGTCTTTTCTTGCCCCAGATGTCAGAAGACCCTACAAAGAAAGGTCAAAACCAAAAAACAGCAAACAACCAACCAACCACCCTTGCACTAATAATATGTACAATATATACAATATACCCAATATTTACAACCCAACCCACACAACCGCCTCTAACTACAGAGGGGAAGGAGGGAGGGTAAATTGGACTGCAGCAATGTGGATCTTCGAACATCTACATTTATGGTAGGTACAAAACTGTACTATGTTCTTCATCTCACATTGCTGCAGTCCTTACACTTGGGTAGAATCCCAAAGCAGAGATAAGGGAGGATGGCAAAACTATAAAGAAGCAGGAGCTGCCAAAATGCCCTGTAAAACAGCAGTAGCAAAACCAGCCCTAGATTTAGAGTAAAGTGGAAGGTGATAATGCTTTGAGAAAGTATGCACTGAACTCCAAGTAGCTGCCTCCAAAATATCTTTAGTTGCCACCCCCCTTAAAAAGGCTGTCGAAGTGGCAGTAGCCCTAGTGGAATGAGGCCTAATCCCAGCTGGAATCTCCTTGCCATGATGGGAATAACAGAAAGCAATGCAAAACCCAATCCACTTAGAAATAGTTTGTTTTGACACAGGCTTGCCCTGAGAACTCAAAGCAAAAGAAACAAATAACTGCTGAGACTGCCTGAACTCTTTAGTTCTGCTCAAATAATATCGCAACTGCCTGTGTACATCTAAAGTGTGCAAAATCTTTTCCCCTTTATTTTGGGGATTTGCATAAAAAGTAGGCAAATGAATAGTTTGGTTTAAAGCCACACTAGAAACCACTTTAGGCATAAAGGAAGGATTAGTACACAAAGATACCCTATCCTTATGGAAAATTAAGAAAGGCTCAACCGCCATAAGGGCCTGCAATTCAGAAACCCTTCTTGCAGAGGTAATGGCCAACAAAAAAGCAGTCTTCCATGACAAATATTTCAACTCAGTAGTAGCTGCAGGCTCAAAAGGTTGTAGAGTGAGTTTCTCCAACACAAAATTGAGATCCCAAGCAGGAGTAGGAGCTCTACGTGGGGGTCTTATATTCTTTGCCCCTCTAAGAAATTGCTTGAACAAAGGATGAGAAAATAATGGTGGGTCACAGTCATAGTGAGCCGAAATTGCTGCAGCATGAACCTTAATAGAAGAGAAGGACAAACCTTTGTCCAGTAACTCAGTAAGATATTGAAGAGCCACACTTAAATTAGGCTCAGAGACATCAAAATCCTTTGCTGCACTCCAAAATAAAAATCTCTTCCATTTATCTGCGTACACTTTCCTTGTACTAGGCCTTCTAGCTTCCAAAATAACATTCAAAACTTGCTGTGGAAGTTGAGACCCTTTATGGTTCAAAACAGAATATGCCAGGCTGTTAGGTGAAGAGAGTGAAGTTTGACATTGAGTAAATGACTGTCCTCCTGAGACAACAGGTGTGGAAGCAAAGGCCATGGAGGCTCCCGTACCAGACTTCTCAGTAATGGGTACCAGTGCTGTCGAGGCCAATCTGGAGCTATTAAAATCATCCTTGGCTTGTCCTGTCTGACCTTTAGAAGTACCTTTGGGAGGAGAGGCAGAGGTGGAAAGGCATACACATGAAGATTGCTCCAATTGAAAGAAACAGCATCCACTTTCCAAGCTGTGGGATGAAACCTTTTCGTGCAAAACTTTGGCAGCTGGTGGTTTAGTGGAGAAGCGAACAGATCTATGTCTGGAGTTCCCCATGACACTGTCAATTTCTGAAATACATGAGGATCCAATTTCCACTCGTGGGGATCCATAATTCGTCTGCTCAACACATCTGCTAAGGAGTTCTGTGCTCCCGGCAGAAACCTTGCCTGAAGATTTAGCTGTAAACTGAGAGCAGTCTCCCACAAAATCATTGCTTGCCTGCATAGAGGATAAGAATGTGTTCCCCCTTGCTTGTTGATGTACCACATGACAGTTGTGTTGTCTGTTAGAATCAACACCTGCCCTGGAAGAAGTAAATTCTTGAAAGCTATTAATGCAAACTGGACTGCTAACATCTCCTTCAGGTTGATATGTAGATGTTGTAGTCTGGCAGGCCACTTGTCTTGTATCCACTTTCCATTTAGATGAGCTCCCCAAGCTTTGTCTGAGGCATCTGTCGTTAGAATCTGACTCGCCTCTGGCCGGGTCACAGAGAGTCCCTTGTTTAGGTGACATTCCTGAGCCCACCATAAAAATTCCTTTTGAATGCAAGGTATTATTTGAATGACAGTGTCCAGATCCTGGCAGTGCTGTGTCCATACATTTTTGAGATACCATTGTAGCTTCCTCATATGCAGTTTGGCATTGGGAAGCACCAGAATACAAGATGCCATGAACCCCAAGGCTTGAAGGACTGTCCTTGCAGTCAGCCTGGACTGATGAGACAACTGATGAAAGTAAAGGGAAAGATTCTTTTGTTTGTCCGGGGTCAAAAAGGCCATCTGGGATGCTGTATTCAGTCTTACACCCAGAAAGCACATGTCCTGAGAGGGTACTAGACTGGACTTTATTTCGTTCACAGAATACCCCAGGCATCTTAGCACTGCTATCACATATTCTAAATGATGAAGAAGCTCGTCCCTTCCTTGAGCCAGAATCAGGCAATCATCCAAATAAGGATAGATCTGTATTCCTTTTAGCCTGAAGAAAGCTATCACTGGAGCCAGAACTTTCGTGAACACTCTGGGCGCAGTAGATAAGCCAAAGGGCAATGCAGAGAACTGATAATGAGAAGTCCCAGCTCGAAAACGCAGATACTTCCTGCAACTCAGTCTGATAGGAACATGAAGGTAAGCCTCCTTGAGATCCAAAGTTACCATCCAATGATCTTTGCCCAGCAGAGGTAAAAGCTGTTGTAACGTCAACATTTTGAACTTGGGAATGTCCAGATAAGTGTTGAGGATAGATAAATCCAAAATTGGTCTCCACGTGTTCCCCTTCTTTGGTACTAGGAACAGGAGAGAATAAAATCCTAGGCCCACTTCTGGCATAGGGACTGGCTGAATGGCCCCTATTTGAAGTAACAGAGAAATTTGTTTGTGAGCCTCTATTCTTTGCTGAGGAGGAACGTCTGGCATGCCTTTGAAAGGAGGCAAGGTATGGAAATAAAACCTGTAACCCTGGTGTATGATATCCAATACCCATCTGTCTTGGGTAATTAAACTCCAATTTTCCTTGAAAAGTGTCAATCTTCCTCCCAAAGGTGCTGCCAGACGAGAAGGCTCTGGCAGCTGAAATGGTAGGTCATTGGGTCTGTTTACGAAAGGACTGACCCCTGCCCTCACCCGAAGACTGTGCAGGTGAACTCCCTGTTCTAGGCCTGAAAGAGCCCTGAGCTCTGCCCCTACCATGTCTAGATCTACCCCTAGACTGAGAATCATAAGAAGGATACGTCCACCCCTTGGCAGGCCAATTTCTACTAAACTTCGGAGGCTGAACCTGCAAAAAATCTTTAACAGTCTGCATAGACTTAGCCTTGTCTTCCATTTTCTTTAAGACTGCCTCAACAGGTGAACCAAACAACACATAAGATTGTAAAGGAGCATCTAAAATCCTTGTCTTAACATGGTCAGATAAATTCTGATCCCTCAGCCAGGCGTGCCTGCGAAGAACTGACCCAGTGGCAGCCACCCTAGACGAGGCCTGTACAGCATCAAAACCACATTGCAAAGAATGCTTACCCACCTGTTCAGACACATGTACTAAATCTTGTAACTCTTTACACTCAATACCTTCCGCCAGAGCATCTACCTTAGACTTCAATTGAGAAAGTAGATAGTTTTGGTATTTCAACATGTGAAACTGGCAATTCAAAGCCCTCATAGCAAGGGTGGAAGAAGTATAAACTTTCTTTCCCCATCTATCCAAAGCCCTGGCCTCTTTATCTGGAGGAACCGGATTTTTAACAACAGAAGCCTTAACACCCTTAGGCCCCTGACTAACAGTTTCTGGGTCCGCCCTAGGACTCTTAAAAGATACTTATGAGCTTCAGGCACCCTGTAATACCTATCCGGTTTAACAGGAGCAGGAGGCAAAGAATCAGGATTAAGAGAAGCCTCTGCAAACACATCTTCCACAACATCCAGAACAGGAGGTATAGCCAAAGGCCTATGCTGGGGTAAAACAAAATTCCCTAAGCCTTTTCCTGGAATCAGAGAAGTCCTGACCTTCCCACTTAAAATGCTCCCTCATGGAATGAAGAGTCTCTGAAAAGAAAAATCCTCAGGAGGAGAAGCAGAAGGAGTAGAATCATCCACATCAGAATCAGAATAAGGAGAATACTCCTGCAAGTCTTCAGCCGAAGACTCTGAAACATCCGAAGCCTGCTCAAAACTCCCCAACTCAGGTTCCACCCTAGGTCTCTTATCAGGAGGGGGCAAAGAACCTCTAATCAGAGTAATCAAATCTTCTGCCATTTTAAGCATATGCTTCTTGGGCACAGATCCTGAAGAACTAGGAGTGACACCAACTGAAGCTAAACCTGGCCTGCCTCTGGGAGAAGCCTTGGAAACAGAAGGAGAAGGCCTAACCACCCTAGGAAGGGAGGGGAGTACAGTAACCTGAGAGGCCCCTTCAGCCTGACCTACCTCCTGAAAGGCTACATCCTGCAATAACAAAGTCTCCCCCTGGGACTCCAGAGAAACCTCCGGCGGAACCCCCGGCTCCACCGACACCTCTAAAGAACCGGCGTCTGGTACGGATGGCTCTTCTTGCCTGGGCTTAGCTTTGTCCTTGCGCTTCTTCGAAGAAGCGGACGTCGGAGCATCCGACGGCATATTATAATTGCACCGCTTCCCGAAGACTAACCTGGCACAATCTAACCTTCTCTTAATAGTGCGCTTATTGAATCTAGCACAAAAGCGACACCCCACAACGTCGTGCTCAGGCCCTAAACAAGGAATACACAAAGTATGATAATCTCTATGCGGTATCTGTTTCCCACAAGAAATACAGTTATTCACTTTTTCTGACATCCGGTAAACCACTGAGGCAAGAAAAAACTAAAATATTCCCCAACGGGGTACTTAGCCAACTTTGACTCGGTCTGAAACTCCGAATTCGAAAAATTTCAGAACGCCGAACGGCACTTGCAACGCTGCTTCTGCATCGGACCATGCGGCAAAAAAGACTGAGGATATGACGTCGGTCATGCGCATTTGTACCCTGACGTCCTGATGTCAGTCTAATGCGCCTTGACCGACGTCAGCCTTATACTTTGATATTCGGGCCGACCGAGGACAGCGGACTACCCAAGTGTAAGGACTGCAGCAATGTGAGATGAAGAACATCTGTAGATCCGCCAATGCTGCTGGTTCAAAAGGAAGGAGTGTCAGTTTCTCCAGCACAAAGTTGAGATCCCAAGCAGGTAGAGGGGGTCTTCTTGGAGGTTTAATATTTTTGATCCCTCTTAGAAATTGTCTGAGTAGAGGGTGCGAGAAGATAGGTGGATCCACATTGTATTCTGCTGAAATTGCTGAAGCATGAATCTTAATGGAAGAATAGGACAGTCCATTGTGGAACAATTCTGCTAAGTATTCTAGAATATGTGTTATGTTTGCCACTGTGACATCTGAGCCTTTTGAAGTGGTCCAAATGAGAAATCTCTTCCATTTAGCTGAGTATATCTTCCTTGTGGAAGGCCTGCGAGCTTCCAAGATAATGTCCTTCACCCTCTGAGATAAAACAATTGGATTGGTATTTAAGGAATTTTCCAGGCAGTTAGCTGTAGTGTTTTCAAGTTGGGATGCAGGGTCTTGAAATTGTTCTGCGTCAGAAGAAGCGGCCATAGGGGGAGAGGCCATGATTTTGCCTGAGACATGCTTCTCAATAACGGATACCAGTGCTGCCTTGGCCAGTCTGAAGCTATTTAGTATCACTCTTGGCTGTTCCTCCCTGATCTTCAGTAGAACCTTGTACATCAATGGGAGAGGTGGGAAGGCATATACTGTTAGGGCTTTCCAGCTGAAAAAGAGAGAGAGTCCACCCTCCAAGCTTGTGGGTGGTATGTCCTTGTGCAGAATTGTCTTCAGTTGATGGTTGAGTGGGGAGGCGAACAGATCTATCTCCGGCATTCCCCAGGTCTTTGCTATGAGCTGGAAGATGTCTGGGTGCAGCATCCATTCGTGTGCATCCATGGTTGTTCTGCTTAAGCTGTCCGCCAGTGTATTTTCTTTTCCTGGCACGAATTGGGACTGCAGTTGGATATTGAGATTCAGGCATAGTTCCCACAGAGTCATAGCCATCCGGCATAGAGGGTAAGAGTGTGTGCCTCCCTGCTTGTTTATGTACCACATGACCGTGGTGTTGTCTGCCCTTATTAACAGGTGGCCTTGTTGGAGGAAGGGTTTGAAGGCCTGGATTGCATGCCTCACTGCCAGCATTTCCTTTTGGTTTATGTGCATGCTTAGCTGTCCTTGAGACCAAAGGTCTTGGATACATTTTCCCTCCATGTGTGCTCCCCATCCTCAGTCTGAGGCGTCCGTGGTGAGGGTCTGCCTTGGTTTTGGTTTGTTGAAAGGCAACCCTCTGTTGGACTGGCAGGCCTGAGCCCACCACAGGAATTCCTTTTGAAGGCATGGAATGATTGGTATCATGGTTTCTAAACTGTGACTGTGTTGAGACCATACACTCCTTAGGTACCATTGTAATTTCCTCATATGCAGCCTGGCATGTGGAATCAGAATTATGCAGGATGCCATGTAACCCAGGGCCTGCAGGATTTTCCTTGCAGTAAGCTGAGTATGTCTTGTCAGAGTCATGAAGTAATCTGGAAGTTGTTTTTGTTTTTCTTCTGTGAGAAAGGCCATCTGGGTGGTTGTGTCCAGATCTGCACCCAAGAAGGTTATCCTCTGGGATGGTACTAGCCTTGACTTTTGGATGTTGACTGTGTACCCCAAGGTCTGTAGTAGGTGTATGGCATAGGCCAAGTCCTTTAACAAATTTGTCTTGTTGTCCGCTTGAATTAGGCAGTCGTCCAGGTATGGGTAAATTTGAATTCCCTGTAGTCTGCAGTGTGCAATTACTGATGCCAGGCATTTCGTGAATACTCTGGGCACAGTAGATAAGCCAAAGGGCAATGCTGAGAATTGATAATGCTCTGATCCTGCAAGAAATCTGAGGTGTCTTCTGCAACTTGGTCGAATAGGGACGTGCAGGTATGCCTCCTTGAGATCTAGAGTCACCAGCCAAGACTCCTTGCCCAGCATGGGAAGAAATTGCTGTAGGGTCAGCATCTTGAATTTTGGCACAATGAGATAAGTGTTCAGTGCGGACAGGTCGAGAATGGGTCTCCATTGATTTTCTTTTCTTGGTACAAGGAACAATCTGGAGTAAAATCCTTGGCCTTGTTCTGAATGTGGTACCTTTCTACAGACTTTATCTGAATTAGATTGTTGATCTGTCTTAAAGCCTCTGCCCTTTGATTTGGTGGCAGGTTTGGCATTCCGCTTCTTTTTGGCAAAGTGTGGAAATGGAACCTGTATCCTTTGTCTATTATTTGCAATGTCCATGTATCCTTTGTAATATAATGCCAGTTTTTTTGAGAATAAAGCCAGCTTTCCGCCCAAGGGTGCCTCCAGTTGAACCCTGGTAGGTGGAATTAGAGTTAAGTCATTGAGCCTGTCCTGGTGTAGTGGTAGTTGTTGTTGCTGTTGCACTACTTCTCTGGTTGGCAGGCTGCCACTGCCAGCCTCTATAGGAGCCCTTCGATTGACCTCTGCCTCTGGGGCACCTGTTCCTGCCTCTCTGGGCTCTGTCCAAGTCTGGAAAGGACCAATTCTTAGTAGGCCAGTTTCTGCTGAATCTCGGTGGTTGTACTTGCAGGAAATCTTTAACTGTTTGCACAGATTTTGCCTTTTCTTCAACCTTTTTTAAAATCTCCTGAGCAGAGGAGCCAAATAAATTTCGTTTCTCCATTGGAGCATCCAGGAGTTTAGCTTTAACATGGTCTGGCAAAGATTGTTCCTTCAGCCAGGCATGCCTTCGAATAACTGCCCCAGTCATAGCTGATCTAAATGAAGCCTCCAGTGCATCATAGCCACATTTTAAAAAATGATTACTAACCTGTTGTGAATTGTGCACCAAATCCTGAAGGGATTTATGGTCTAGGGGTTCAGGAGAAGAAAGTTTCTTATTCAGTTCATCTAACAAATACTCTTGGTACTGTATCATATGAAATTGACAGTTTAATTCCCTGACAGAAAGAGTTGCAGAAGTATACACCTTCTTTCCCCATCTCTCTAAAGCTCTAGACTCTCTTTCAGAGGGTAGAGGATTTTTGGCAGTAGCGGCCGCAACCCCTTTAGGGCCCTGAGAAATAGTTTCTGGGTCTGCAGAGTGGGCTTTTTACAGATGGAAATGAGAATCCGGGACCCTGTAGTATCAGTCAGGCTTGGCAGGGTCCAGAGGGAGAGTATCAGGGGCCGTACTGACATCATTGTACACATCATCAATAACATTCAGAACAGGAGGTATAGCTAATGGCCTATGTTGAGGCAAATGCAAAAAGGTCCTTAATCTTTTTCTAGAATCAGAGAAATCCTGACCTTGCCATTGAAAATGCTCTCTCATGGAGTGCAGGGTCTCACCAAATGAAAACTCTTCAGGAGGGGAGGCCGAAGGGATAGATTCCTCAGCATCTGAATCCTCATAAGGCGAGTAAGCCCCTTCCTGGTGGTCTGACAATTCAGACCCATCCGTGGAATCATCTGAAGAGTGTGGATCAGATGGGTCAGTCCTCGGCCTTTTGTCCGGAGGAGGGTGAGAGGCCCTGTCTGGGTGAGGATGTGAGCCCCTAATTAAGGAAATAAGGTCCTCAGCAAGGCTGAGGAACTGTGAACTTGAGGAAGGCCTCTGAGAGGTAGTTTTGGGAGGCAAAGCTTTAGATAGTTTGGCAGCCTTAGCCCTAGAGAAGGCCTTAATGGACATGGAAGCAGGGGGCCTAGCTGCCCCACGTGCAGGAGTAGAAATGTCCAAAGGTATGGTGTCGTACATTTCCTGAACACTGGTTTCAGTAGGAAGTTCTGTAGCCGATTCAGCCGGGGCCTCCCGGGCCTCGGTGGTCGGAAGAATGGTTTCGGAAGAACGAATTTCCGAGGACTCGGTCTTGGCCGAAACAGAGACACTCGCGGTAGGCCTAGCCGTGGTTTCAGCTGAAACCGTGGGCCGCGAGCGTCGGACCTTTTCCTTGCGTTTTTTTCACCATATGCGTAGTCGGAGTTTCCGACAGCATTTTATAAGCAAAAGCGGCTCCAAAAAATTCCTCTGCAAACTCCGACCGTCGTGGTCTGGGCCTAAGCAAGGAAGGCAATAGGAGTGGAAATCCTTATGAGGTATTTGTTTCCCACAAGTTAAACAATTATTTACTTTGTCTGACATCGGCTGAGGCAAGAAAGAGTCCCCAACGGGGTACTTAGCTTTTTTCGAAGTCTTCGGTAGCTGAATTCAATGGATCTGACCGACCGGCACTTGCGAACGGCTTCTGCTTCGGGCACCGCGCGGCAAGAAAGACTGAGGAAAATGGCGTCGGCTGATGCTTTTATACCCCAGACGCTCTGACGTCGGGGAAAGTGCGACATCAGCCGAGGCCAGACCCAGACTTTGGAATCCGGCCGACCGAAGGGCTGCCTGACGCAGGACAACCCATATGTTATGACTGCAGATGCATCCTTGAAGGACATCTCCTTAGTGTATGCAGTCAGGAAAGTGCACAGAGAGGAGATCAGGACATCCTGATAAAAGCCTTTCTGGTAGCAACACCACCAATAAGAATATCAACATGGTCTACCATTTATTTTTCATCTACACAGTCTAGTCTCCAATGAGCAGACTAGCTCATTACCCCAAGATTTCACAGAACCCCACCAAAACATTTTTAACAGGCTGATAAGGAAAGGTCATGGAGTTGTCGTATCTTACAGCATACAAAGAATCTTTTACAGCCTATCTTAGGGGCATACGTAAATGCGTAAACCTAGACAGATACTCCAAGAATAACCCTAACACTAATAAAGTTTTAATTTCTGCTGTACATTGCCTATTTACAAGGCTATTTACAATTTAAAAAACTTTCAATAAAAGCTAGTAGCTTATTAATAAAAAACACACTGATGCTTAAAGTTAGGCTTCATAAACATGTACATAATCTGTAGTTGCCAGTACTTCAAAAATGCACAATGTAACAAATGCAACTAAAAAGTTAGCATCAATGCTGCAGTCCAATGCTCCTGCAACAAAGTCTTCATGTGGTGTGTGAGCTGGTCTGCCTGAAAAAAAAAATGCTAATACAATTTACAAACTGTTACACAACACCCAACATGGCACAGTAATAGTTGCCTACCAGTGGGCCAGATTTCCCCCCCAGAACAACAGAAGGTATACTCTCACTGCCAGTGGCTACCCTACCCAAAATCGATGACAATAGCTCTGGCCCCACATGTGTGGAAGTTCTCATGCATGACTGTAGGGGACCATTGACAGTTCCTGCAGTAATACAGCTGTCCATTTCAGCATCAAGAGGCGAGTTACAGCCCTACCACAAAAATGATCTCAATTGCCAGGGAAAGCACAAGTACCCCCGCTGTCTGCTGAGATGCCAGACCCTCCACAGACCCTCACTCTTGCAGATCCAAGGTGAACCTTGCACCCAGATGTACGGGCTCATGTGCCATGTGGGTGGCTTAATGACTTCTGATGTAAAACTATCAACCCCTTTACAACAGGCATTGTAGTCGTCGTAAGTAAAAATGCTTTATTAAGAAGGAACTAGCACTTAAATCTCAAGGCCAATAACAAAACTCAAGTTTCCACAGGTTGAGGCTCTCATCATAAAGATAACAGCTCAACTACAAAACAGTTTAAGTACACAAGCACTGCAATTGCAGATTTATGCAGAACAGCAACCCCAATGTGGGAACTTCAACCGAACACCTATAATCTGAAAATGTTCTAATTCTGAGATCGCACAGAAGTGGAGTAAAGAGAAGAGTTACTTTACAACACTCAAACTTTTCTCTTTACCCTTTTGAGTTATCTGACCTCAAAGACAGTTTCAAAACACAAGCATCTATGTAGTAGGACCCAAACAAATAAGCATTCAACACTATACAGTTTTGATAAAAAAATATGCAAGATTACAAGTTGTAGCAAAATGAAACAAGACCAAGTGCTTGATAAATTCTTTTAAATAAAATCAGTGGATTCAAGTCTGCTTATAAAAATCAAATAGGCCAAACAGATGTCTAAAGTTCTTGGAGAGATCACAGCAAGTATTTTGCAGTCAGTTCATTGTTCATTCCTTAAGCAATCAAAGCCCCATACATAAATATGTAAAACCCTCTATTTTTTCAGCGTTGATGCTACACTTGTTAAATAAATTATGATATTGTACTTAGCACTTAAAGTCTGTCCTTTAGAACTGTGTTCCTTAAAATGGTCACTGGGCTAATTTCAGAGTCACTCTTTATATTCCAAAGGGGCCCAAGTAAGCAGAACTTGGTCTTTCCAAGTATGTCTGTATTACAAAGGTGCCAGATATATCTACATACCTTTCTCAGCACAAGAAATCTGGACAAAACCAAAAACAATGGTGGCAAAGATTTTAAATATTGCTCCTATAAACAATGTAAAATCTGTCATTCTGGCAAATGCTTATTGTATATTTTCTGAAGGATATCAAGTCTGAAACTCAAATGTCTATTATTTAGTATTAGGTTACTTAAATGCTCAATGATTTGCTAGAAAACCAGAAATTTTACAAGGAACAGACCAAAATAGAAGGTAAAATCTGGACAGTTGAAAGGTCTACTATTATGGAAACGTAGACATGCTTAACCTCAACAACACATCTACATGCTCCAAGTCTGATCCTTGGAACATGAAACAAAATCCGCACTGTTTTTTTGCAGGGGGGGGGGGGGCTACACCCCCACACCTCCTGCTAATTCCCAGAGGGATGGGCATATCTTCCTAACCTGGGGACTGCCTATCTTGCACATCTAGCAGTCATCTGCATACATCAACAATACAGAGGGTAACCACAATAAAATTTCAATTTATGCCAGGACATGCAAAAAGACACACACACACACACACACACACTATCAACAATTAAGTATGTCCATTAATAGAATGCATGAGACTAAAGCCAACATTTTGGTAAAAAGAGCATGCAGACAAGCAAACCTTCCCTTATCCCCACTTTTAGTATCATGGAGAAAGCTAGAAAATGTATACCTTGTCCTAAAACTGAGAAAGTGTCTTTTGAAATACATATAAACACTGAACTGTTAAAGTTTATTCTTTCATTTACCGTAGCAATGAACATTTTCTTTTCAGGTGAAAAAGAAATATGTATCCAATTCACACTCTTTCCTACTGGCATAATGGCCAAGGTCCACAAACACCAGAAAGGTAAACAAACCAATGAATCCAAAAAGACGTCTCGCACCAGTTGTAGGCAAACGTTTTATTCAAAACAACAGTGAAAGCTTGTAAGCACTTTCTTCCCAAGTTTAAAACCAGTGGCAGCTGGTAACTTCAAATTAAAGGGGGGCTGCAGGAGACAGCTGAATGGGTGGGGCCAATGGGAAGGGGTGGAGCTATTGCTAAAAACCACAACTGGAACTTTAATTAAATACGCTGCCCTGAATGCCAAACCATCATTATGAGAGTCCAATCAAGACAAAATGAAGTGTAGAAGAAAAAAATATTTCAGTACATTGGCTACATGACAGTTTACTTAATATCTAGATGGAAACGCAAAGGTTGTGAGGCATGAAAAAATAAATTACTTTTTAAATACATTACCAGAATGCCAGTCAAAATCAAGTATAAAAAAAAAAACATGCAGCACTCAACTCAAACCACTTCTCCTTGCACTGCAGTTCTAATTATAATTTATATTCAGTTTTATAAAATTACCAAGTAACATGCTGAAAGTAGCAATCTGATACCCCCATGTGTAAAAATGTTTCTTATCCAAAAAAAGACCTGCTGCCTGATAACTATCTACTTGTTTCATGGGGAAGACATGATAAAAGTAAAAAATGAACAGCAAACAAGAAACAAGCTCAAGATAAATTGCTTAAAGGATTACTGCACAAGTTATGGACCACACATGATAGACTAGCATTCTGTTTAGTTTACAGTAAAGTCTGCAAAGATGACTGCAAGTCTTCAACAAATGTTATGAGCTTCTGAAAATACTGTAGTCCTGTCTTTTATTATGAATACTATCATATGCATTTCAATATCTAAAGCTTATACGTTACCTAGTTGTGTAAATATTCTTTGCATGGCAACAACAAAAAGGCTTTCAATGTTGGTAATTCTTTAACAGTATGCTTATTAAGGCTTACTTGCATCTTACAATCTCCAACAAGCTTACCTGATGGTCAGTAAACACAGAGCAACAGGGCACTGCGACAGCATGCATTTTCTGAATAATAAGAAGCATAAATCAACATATAAAAAAAATGGCAGAAAACCAGAACATTTTGCAAAATCAAGGACAGATGAAAAGCCACTGTTGTGCTTGTGTTTACCTTGGATGGGGGAATACTCTGCACACTTACACTGCGTAACTGCTCCTTGCCTTGCTTGGACACATCCAGAGTCACTACATGGGGGAGTGGGGTGCAAGTATGTCACAATTTTGAAATGTCTCTGGCTGACGGTGATGGCTCTGATATTCATACCTCTCAACTTCAGAGCAAGAAATATGGACAAAGCCATACACAGAAGTGGGACACAGGCCCAAAAATAAGGACAAATTTTAAATATTGCTCTTACAAACTTAGAAAGATAATAGAATAGTAGTAGGTCTTGCATTAGTATGAATTTTCTGAAGGGTATGAAATCTGAAACTCAAATGTCTGCCATTATATTCTAACATCAGTCTTTAATAATTTGCCACTAATATGCCAGAAAACCACAATTTTATGAAAAACGGGCCAAAAATGTGATGCAAAAATATAAAATTGCCACACAAATACAGCTGGAAACCTGTCAAAGAATGGACACCTTTTTAATATTAGTACTGTTAACTTGAGCAGCTGACAAAATAAGAGAATCTACATGCATTTTTGAAATAAAAGTAATCTATAACTCTGATCATTACAGTTATTTATGACTGTAAACCATCCACATTTTCTTCCAAAATTGCCATTTTGCAGAGGGATTATCAGGGGGAGAGCAACATTTTGAGCCAAACTTGGGGACAGTTGAGAGGTTTGGATATTCCTAATTCTATAAAGCGATTTATTTGCATGTACCTCTTAATGCAGGAAATCTGGACAAGGCCAAATATATTGGGGGAAACATACAAACAGTACTAAAAATTGCTCTTGTATAAACCTAGGTAGTCCAATCTCACCTTCATTTTTACATATGGGTTCAGAGCTGATCCTCTACTCCGACTCAGCCGATTTTCAAGCTGGAAGACTTCTGGTTGGCTCGTGGCTAAGCAGGTATCCCATGGTGCACCAGTGCAATCTCCAGATCTCGTTTGCCGCGTCGATGAGTTCGGATGCGCTTCTCTTCGCTCTGGCTAAGTCTTTTGCAATTCTTTCATTCATAAGTGTTTTTTTTTTGGCATATTTACTGTTTAGTCTCCCCGAGGTTGGGTACTGTTCGAAAGACATGCGTGCGTAAATGGGCGTGCCTTCGTTGAAGGTTGGGCGTCGAGCTGGCACCTCGGCGTTTCGTAAAAAAAAATCTACTGCCAATCATTAGCAGACCAGAGTTCTGCTGTGGCGACCCCTTACCGGGAAAAAGCCGAAATACAAACAACAACAACAACTGTTTAGTGGTAATATATATAGGTTTTTACCTAAATTGTCCTGTGGTCTTGTTTGACCTTAGTAGTTAGTATCCTGTGTACCAGTAGTTAGGCGCTGTTGCACTTTTTTTGCCTAGATAGTTAGTTTTTGGCGGTTTTGCCGCTCTTAATCAACAGGGGCTCCTGTTGATCATTGTACTGTTAACTTGTTGTCTTTGGCCACTAAAGCCTTATTTAGGATTGTGGTTGCAAAGTTTTTCCTGTGTTTTTGAACGTGTGTGTGTGTGTTTGTGTTATATGCTTGGTATGTTTGAGTTAGAAGACCCAGTTTCTATTACACAGGGCTAGGCCCGTTTAACTTAGAGGACCTATTCCTCGTGTAATTCCTCTGCAGGGCTAGGCCCGTTTTAGTTAGAGGACCTAGTCCTCAGTTATTCTCCATTTCTCATCTGGTTTTGCATGTGTGTCTGCAGTGTCTAAGGATAGCAAGGAGCATAAACCCTATGGGTTCAAAAAATGCATGAAATGCTCCCAGAAAATGTCACTGACGGATGGCCACAGTAGCTGTCTCTGCTGCTTGGGAGCCATCTGTTTGCAAGAATCATGTTTGTTCTGTCTTGGTTTCTCTCCTAGAGTATTGGAGGAGAGAAAGAACAAGCTGATACTTGGGGGTCTTCTGAAGCCAACCTTTGAGGAAGCCTTATCTGGTTCATTGGCTTCTTTTTCTAAGTCTTCAAAATCCAGATCCGACTCCAAATCTAAAGCTTCAAAAAGGCCTTCTCTAGTACCAGCTGGTGTCTTGGAGCCACCTTCCAAATTAACAAAATCTGTCTCCCAACTTCAGTCTTTGGAGCCGAAGGAGAGCACCATGGTATCACAGTCTGTCACAGGTGGTTCGGTGCAGACTGCTGAACCTTTGGAAATAGTGGACTCTACTGCTTGGAGCCGGGCTGTAGAATCCCTACCAGTCTCCTTGCTAATCAAGTCTCCAGTGCCTGCTAGGTCGAAATCCCCTAATTTATCTTCCAGATCTTCCAGGAGCCTTTCGGAAGAAGATGTGGAGAGGGTAGTACTGAGACTCCTGAAGTAGTCAGCTCTGCCTAAATTTTTGTTGGCGCTGCCCCAGTCGGCTCCGGAGCCACTTGAGCCAGTTTTGCCCTCATCTGTGATTCCTCCTCTGAGCCAAGTTGGCTCTTCGGAGCTGGACTGCTTGTTACCAACAGAGGAACGCTCGGTTCTGGCTCCCCTGGTTTGGCTCCGACATGCTCGGCTCCATTCATTGTGTCCAGGGACCAAAGCTTGTCGGTCAGTGCTGATGGGGAGGGAAGGTTTGAATCGATAGTCTTCAGTTCCAAGTCTTCCTCTCGGTGCTTCTGCCAGGGTGAGCTTGGACCCTGCATCTATCTCAGAGCTGATGGCTCGGGCTCCGGTGCCATCCTTTGTCTCTTTGGAGCAGGGAGGGTCTTTGGAGCCAGAGAGGTCAGCTTTTGAGGTGATGAGGAGTGTGCTGTCTCAATCTACAGCCCCTGTCAGTGGTACAAGCATTCTTCCCCCTAGGGCCCCCACTTTGGTCTCAGTACCTACTCTCTCCAGAAACAGCAGAGACCCGCAGCCTCAGGAGGCACTGACTGGTGGTCCCCACTCTTCCGAGGCCTCCCCAGAAGGTCCCTTTGAGGAGCCTCCTCGGAAGAGGGTATGCAAGAGGAAGCATATCGACTCCCAGGATGAGTCTCTGACATCAGACACTGACCTCGAGGAGAAGGAGGGGTCCCCCAAGTGGTCCTCCATCTCCTTTGTGGACATCCTAGAGATCCTTAAAACAGAGGTGTGACTGGCCCACTGTCAACCCTTCTGATGCGGAGTCTGTGTACCTGAAGCCTTTTGGGTCTCAACCCTCTGCCACTTGGATGTCTCCACCTTTCGATGAACTAATGGATCTGGTTAGTTGGAAGGTGTGGAATACTCACGATGCCATGGATCCAGTTCCCAGAAGACCAAGTAAGTTCCTGTCTGGACCTCCTGGAAAAGAATTCTTGTCTAAGGGCATTTCCATAGATGCCATGGTGGTGGCGGCCATGAAGAAGGAGTTGGCGAAGACTTCTTCCTCTGTTTACCCTCCACCAAACAAGAAGTCGTGAAAGATGGACAGATTTGGGAAGCGTGCATTTAGTTCAGCAGCATTTACACTTCAATCTCTGGACTATCTTACCCACTTCACGAGATTGCAGCAGGATCTCCTCAAGTAATTAGGAGATTCCGTACAGGGTGCTTGTCCTGAGGGAGTCCCTGATGCTCAGTTGTCCACCCTAAATTCGGTAGTTAACTCCTCCATGTGGCTCATCTCCCATGCGGCTGATGGAGCGAGCAGAGCAGCAGGTTCAGGAGTTGCCCTTAGGCACCACTACTGGATGCGCTTGTGTAATTTTGCGGAGCCTTTCAAGTCCACCTTCACCAGCACCCTGTTTGATGGTTCCTCCTTGTTTGGTCCAGAGGTGAAAGAAACACACTCTGTGTGAGCAGGAAGGAAAGACTCTCTCTGCTGTGGGAGTCCGTTTTACCGCTCCCTCTCGACTATACCCCAAGGGTCAAAGGGAAGGTAAAATGTGGTTCAAAAAGTCCCAGAGGGTCTTTCCGGACACACGCAGTAAATCCACCTTCAGAGCCAGAGGAGGAAGAAATGGAAGATGTCGCCCTAGAGGCAGGGGCAGTCCTCAATACCAGCAAGAGCGTGATTCCTTTTGAGGGCGGCCTTATCAGCACTCCTGATGTTGTGCCTGACTGCATTTCTCTGGGGCCAGTCGGGGGTCGCATCTCTTTGTATTCAGAAGCCTGGCTAAATATAACCCAAGACAAGTGGGTACAAAGAGTTGTTATCAGAGGCTATATCATACCCTTTTCACTTCCACCATTTGCTCCCAAAAAGATCCCAGATGTTCCACCCAATCACAGGGATCAGGCAACTGAGGAGATCAACAAGCTGCTCTTAAAAAAAAAAAAAAAAAAGAGTCATCCAGCCCGTCCCAGCAGACCAGACAAGATCCGGAACTTACTCCAGGTTCTTTTTAGTCCCAAAATGAACCTGAGACTGGAGGCCAATTTTGGACCTCAGCAGATTAAATGAATCCGTGAAGGACAATTTTTGGATGGTCACACTACAGTCGATACTCCCGTTGTTAGGGAAAGACTATTGGATGTGCTCTCTGGATCTATAAGACACCTACTACCATATAAAAATGGACAAGGCATCAAGGAGATATCTGCACTTCCAGCTGGGGGCCAGCCATTATCAGTTTCGTGCTCTGCCCTTTGGACTCACCACAGCCCCCAGGGTGTTCAAATGCATAGCAGTAGTAACAGCTCACCTGAGACGTCAGGGATTCCAGGTGTTTTCGTATTTGGACGACTAGCTCCTGACAGCCCCCACCAGGCATCTACTCATCCAAAACAGGGATGCCACCATTCAGCTTTGTGTTCAACTAGGGATCTCCATAAACTGGGAAAAAATCTGCATTACTGCCCTCGTAATCTGTGATTTTTATAGGCGCAAAGGTACACACAATGGATATGACAGTTCGTCTCCCCGCCGGAAAAGCACAAAACTTCATCTCACAAGTTCAGCGTCTTCTTCCACTTCAGAAGGTCAAAGCAAAATGGATTCTTCAACTTCTTGGAATGATGACCTTGACCATTCTGTTAATACCTTTAGCCAGGTTGCACATGAGAATTCTCCAATGGCTCCTGTTCTCCCAATGGTCATTCCAATATCTTCCGTTGACTCACCCTATCCTGCTGACAGAATCATGCAAAAAACACCTTCATTGGTGGATAGCCCCCAACAACTTGTTCACGGGAGCTCCCTTTGTGCCTGCCCAACCCGTTGTCACTGTGACCATGGATGCCTCCCAGGTCGGGTGGGGAGACATTATCTTGGCATGATGATCCACAGCACATGGGAAGAACACGAGGCTCATCTGCATATCAATGTTCTGGAGATGAGGGCGGTGCTTCTGGCATTGCAAACACTTCAGGACCATCTTCCTCCAGGGACGATTGCGATACAAATCGGACAACATGTCGGTTGTGTGGTATATCAACCAGATCTTACCCACTCTGTCAAGAGCCCATGCGAGTTTGGGAATGGGCGATTTCTTCCCAGTGCTTTCTGGTGGCAACGCACATTCCGGGGACAACCAAAGTGATAGCAGACAAACTAAACCAGGCAATCTTACTGCCTCATGAGTGGTCTCTGAAATGGGAAATAGTGGAACAGATTTTCCGAAAATGGGACAACCTTGCTGTGACCTTTTTGCCAGCCCAGTCAATGCCAAGTGCCGCAGTTTTTTTCCCCAATTCCCCCTCCGGGGGGAAACACCCAGAGACACTTTGGTCCACGATTGGCCCACGGGACTTCTATATGCTTTTCCTCCATTCCCTCTTATCCCCAAAGTGATTCAGAAAGCCAATCAGCTGGGAAGCAATTTGATTCATCATTGCTCCTTACTGGCCTCATCAGTTCTGGTTCCCCTTCCTCGAGCCTCTTCTCCTGGATGATCCTTGGATTCTGGACACAGTTCCAGATCTATTGACCCACATGTCGGGTTCACTACACCCCACTCTCCACACCCTCAAATTGACAGCTTGGCTGCTCCAGTTCCTAGTCAGGCTTTATGAGGTTTCTTCATCAGTGTCCTATATTCTCTTATCCTCGCATAAACCCTCAACCAGAAGGCTGTATGACAGTAAATGGAAAAGGTTTTCTATTTGGACACAGAAAATGAACGTGGATCCTTACACCACTCCCGTTTCTGTGATTCTAGAATTCCTTTCGGAGCTTTTTCAGCAGGGATCTGCCATGGCCACCATCAAAGTACAATTGGTGGCAATCTCTCATTTTTATTTAGGGTCTCCAAATGTCAACCTTATATCTCATAAGCTATGCAAGACTTTCTTGAGAGGAGCCACTTTACTGAGACCACCATTACAAGAGCCTGTGGCTTCTTGGGACTTGAATTTTGTGTTGTCTAAATGAACATCCCTTCCTTTTCAACCATCTCATTCATCTTCTTTAAAATATTTGTCTTTGAAGACTGTTTTTAGTAGCTATTACATCAGCCAGACGTGTATCTGAGCTACAAGCCCTGTCTATTAAGCCACCTTATTTAATCTTTCATAAGGACAGGGTTTCTTTACCTACCAATCCTTCATTTGTTCCCAAAGTTTGTTCTATTGCCACATTAAATCAGTCCATTGAGCTTCCAGTTTTCTTTCCCAATCACTGTGATGCAGCTGAATATCGTTTCCACCAGCTGGACGTTCATAGACAGCTAAGTTTTTATTTGCAACGGACCAAAGAATTTCGGAAGTCAGACCAGTTATTCATTTCTTTTTCCAACTCCAGAATGGGCTTACCAGTTTCTAAGGTGACACTGTCTAACTGGATTTCTAGTTGCATAGCCTTCATCTAGAGCTCGGAGGACAGACCTTTACCCCACAGGATCAAGGCTCACTCTACCAGGTCTCTGTCTACCTCTGCAGCCTTTCAAGCCAGGGTACCACTTGATCATATCTGTGCAGCAGCTATGTGGGCTACCTCTCACACGTTTACTACTCATTATAAATTGGATTTGGCTTCCAGGGGTAGAGCATCCTTTGGCTCCATGGTGCTCAGGTGTATTTTCCAATGAGCCACCCAAGAATAAGGCGCTAGGGATGCTGTCCCACCTAACATAAATAAGTTATGTACTCACCATAATGTTCCATGTTGGTAGTCCATCTCACTCTTCATTTTTACCAACCCGCCCTCCTGCCCCCATTCTGGAAGATCTGGAGGTAATACATTAATTTTCTTGGTTGGTGACCCCTTAGTATTGGTTTGTTGGTTAGGGGTTTTTTTCTGTTTCTAGCAAGCAGCAAACAAGATCTGGGGATTGCACTGGTGCACCATGGTATAACTGCTTCGCCACAAGCCAACCAAGTCTTCAAGCTTGAAAATCAGCCGAGTCGGAGCGGAGGATTGGCTCTGAACCCATATGTAAAAATGAAGGGTGAGATGGACTACCAACATGGAACGTTATTGTGAGTACATAACTTCTTTTTATAGAATGACAGATGTTCTTCATGTTTCACTGTTGCAGTCATTACATTTGGGTAATCTTCTGGCAGGTTGCCCTCAGTCAACCTGATTAACAAAGACTTGGGTCCTGCTTCGGTTGCTGTCCCTTCTTCCATGACGTCAGGTCGTCAGGGGTATAAAACATGCAGCTGACACCATTACATCAGTCTTTCTTGCCGCGCAGTTCCCAAAGCAGAAGCAGTTCGCAAGTGCTGGTCGGCCGACTCCTGAAATTTTCATTTTCGAGTTTCAGAACCGAAGTCTTCAACTAAAAGCTAAGTACCCCGTTGGGGAAACTTTCTTGTTCCTTACCGATGTCAGTAAAAGTTAATATGTGCATTACTTGTGGGAAGCAAATACCTCATAAGGATTTTCATTTGTACTGTATTCCTTGCCTAGGCCCTGACCACAACGTATCTTGCTGTCGGTTTTGTGCTAAATTTAATCAACGTACTATGAAATTCGGTATATTTTTGCTTCTAAATATTTTTTACTCACGATTTAATTATCCAGAAATGTTGGTTAGTAATCAGACTACCGGAATACCTAAAAAACACAAAGAAAAAGACAGAGAGACCGTCAAGGTCCAAAACTGATGATGACGCTTCTCCTAAGCCAGTCGCCAGTTTGCCGGTACTCAGTGAGGTGCTTTTGCAGCCCCTGATACCCACTATGTCTGATTCGCAGGCCTCTACTGAGACCCATTTGAGTCCAGTATGCCACGAGATGCTTCAATTTTGGAACCCGCGGATGTCTCTACCTTAGATGGATCCGGAGCAGTTGTGCAGGCAGCAGCTTCCGAGGGTGTTTTCAGGCCTACAGCTTTGTATATTAGACAGACGCCATCTTCAAAATTAAGGCCAAAATCTAAATCCATGTCTAAAAAAACAATGCCTGGGCCACATGTGCAGGCCCCTATGCCTAAAAAACAAATAATCAAAATGGCTGAAGATTTAATTACTCTGATCAGGGGTAGCCAACCCCCTCCTTCTAAGAGGCCTAGGCAAGACATTGATTATGAATCTTCTGAACAGGATTCTATTTCGTCTGACTCTTCTAATGAACAGGATTTGTCTATACCTACTTATGAGGACTCTGATGCAGAAGATTCCATTCCTTCTGCTTCTCCCCCTAAGGATTTTTCTTTTAGGGGAAACTTTACATACCTTAAGGGAACATTTCCACTGGGAAAGTCAGGATTTCTCTGAATCTAAAAAGAGACTTGGGGATTTTCTTCTTCTTCCTCAGCATAGGCCTTTGGCTATACCTCCTGTTCTTGACATTGTTGATGTTTTTTCAGAATCTAGTATGGCTCCTGATTCTCTGCCTCCAGCTCCTTGTAAGCCAGACAGATACTACAGGGTTCCCGACTCCCACAAATTCCTTTTCAAAATTCCTATTGCAGATCCTGAAACCATTTCTCAGGGTCCCAAGGGCATTAAGGCCTTTACTGCTAAAAATCCTACCCCTTCTGATAGAGATTCCAGGGCGCTGGATAGATGGGGTAAGGTTTACACTTCTGCAACCTTGGCAATCAGGGCTTTAAACTGTAAATGTCATATGTTTAAATATCAACAGCATATTATGGGACTGCTTAAACAGAAAATGATATTAATTTCTGACTGTGTGGAAAATAAAGATTTAGAGGATTTATTGCATTCAGCTGAACAAGTTGGGAAGCATACTTTGCAATGTGGTTTTGATTCTTTGGAGGCCTCCTGCAGGGCTGCTGTAACTGGGTCTGTATTAAGAAGGCATGCTTGGCTCAAAGAGCAAACTCTGCCTGATCTATGTTAAAGCAAAATTGTTGGATGCTTCTTTACAACAGGACTGTCTTTTTGGTAATAAGGCTGAAGAAGTTTTAAAAAAGATGGAAGATGAAGCTAAATCTATGCAAACTGTGAAAGATTTCTTACAAGTGCAACCTCCAAGATTTAGTATGCACTGACCTACTAAGTACTGGTCCTTTCCAGTTCCTTCAAGAGCCACTCAAGTCAAATCCAGATATTCCAAAGGCTCCAGGTTTCAGTCACAAGGGACCTTTAGAACAAAACAATGGGGTGCCTCCACCTCCAAATCTGGAACCAGCAAGGCACCTCCTTATGGTAAACAGTCTCAATGACTTCTTATCTGCTGTGCCCAGGGTCTTCACAAAGTGCCTGGCTACAGTAATTGCATTTTTCTGGCAAAGAAATATTCAAATATATCCATACCTGGACAATTGTCCAATTCAGGCAGAAAACAAGGACATTCTTCTAAAGCATCTGGCGTTTGTAAAAAGGGTTCTAACTTGTCTAGGGTACACAATAAACAAAAAGAAATCACAACTGGTACCCTCTCAAAAAATTACATTCCTGGGTGCAAGCTTGAATACAACTGGCCAGATGGCTTACCTTACGCCAGAAAAGCAAATTCAATTGGTGACTTACTTCAAACAGGTGGCCACAAAAACCCTGCTATCTGCAAGACCAATTCTGCAAGTCTTGGGGTTCATGGCCTCCTGCATTTTTCTAATTCCATATGCAAGACTGCATATGAGGAAACTTCAGTGGTACTTAAAAAGTTTATGGAGTCAACATTGTCACAGACTGGAAACAATGATTCCCATCATACCTTGCCTTAAATTCCTATGGTGGGCAGAGGCCTGTCACCAAAACAAGGGACCACCATTCACTCCACCCCCTGCTGCCCAAACCCTAACTACAAACACATCAGACTATGCTTGGCGGGGCTCATCTGGCAGGGAAGTGCATTCAGGGCAAAGGGAGCCCAAATCAAATGCACCTTCATATCAATCAGAAAGAGATTCTAGCTGTACAGAATGCACTGACAGCCTTCAAGGACTACCTTCATCCAGGACAATTAATAATAAAGACAGACAACACCACAGTTATGTGGTACACATTCCTACCCCCTGTGCAGACTAGCCATGGCATTGTGGAACATGGCCTTGACCTATCAAGTACAACTACAAGCTCAATTCCTGCCAGGAAAGCTGAATACTCTGGCAGACGAATGAAGCAGAAATCTCATGGACCCACACGAATGGAAACTGGAACCATGGATTTTTAACATGTTGACACACAAATGGGGAAGTCCAGACATGGATCTTTTTGCCTCACCCCAGAACTATCAGTTGGACAAATTCTGCACAAGAACTCAACACAAAAAAGCTTGGAAAGTGGATGCTCTATCATTCAGCTGGAAAAACCTATCAGTCTATGCTTTTCCCCCTCTGCCTCTGCTCTCCAGAGTTCTACAAAAAGTCAAGCAGGACAAACCAAAAATTATTCTGATTGTGAAGGAGTGGGTACCAGTGTTGGCAAGGCCAGTCTGTAGCAATGTATCACCTTCTACCGTGGCACCTGCCTCAGACCCCTTACTTACTGTCTCAGCAGAACAACCAAATTCTGGACACTCAGCTTCAAACTTTGAATCTTGCAGTATGGCTAATCACCTAAATTCACCTTTAGCATCGCACAGCAAACCTGTGATGGATGTCATTTTGGAGGCGAGAAGGCCTAGTACTAGAAAATCTTATGCTGACAAATGGAAAACATTCTGTGCCTGGAACCAATCACAAGGAATAAGCACAGCAGCGCCCAATATTCCTCAGATTTTACAATACTTAACTGGGATGCTTTACAAGGGCTTGTCCTTTTCTTCCATAAAAATCCATGCCTCTGCCATTTCAGCGCATTACAACACAGAACCTCCCTTCTTCTCTCATCCTCTGCTAAAGCAGTATCTCGGGCCAAAATCTTAAGACCACCCAGGAGAGCTCCAACCCCTGCCTGCGACCTAAATTTTGTATTGGAAAAACTCACTCTCCCTCCTTTTGAGCCAGCTGCTACTGCAGACTTAAAATTTCTCTCCTGGAAAACAGCTTTCCTTTTAGCAGTCACTTCAGCTAGAAGGATTTCTGAATTACAGGCTCTTACGGCAGTGGAGCATTTCATTATTTTTCATGTGGACAGGGTGTCTCTCAGAACCAATCCATCCTTCATGCCTAAGGTCGTATCCAGTGTGGCTCTTAACCAGACCATTCATTTGCCAACTTTCTTTCCCAATCCACAGAACAAAGGGGAGTGAATTCTGCATTCATTGGATGTACACAGACAACTTATATTTTGCTTAAACAGGACAAAATCTCTAAGAAAGTCTGAACAGCTACTGGTGACATTTGCTGCAGGGGCAGAAGGAAAGGCTATTTCAAAGCAGACTATTTCCAAATGGATAAGCCATTGTATTTGTTTCTGCTATATGCACCATGGTAAAACTATCCCCCACGGGATCAAATCTCATTCCACCCCCTAGGGCTGCATCTACTTCTATTGCCTTTCTCAGAGGTGTTCCTACCAGAGACATTCTAGAAGCTACTACCTGGAGCTCAGTTCATATGTTCACCTAGCATTACACTTTCTTCTCTAAATCCAGAGCTGGCTTTTCCACTGCTGTCCTGCAGGGCCTTATAGCCGGTCCTAATGCTGTATAAATCCATCCTCAGCTTTGGGAATCTACCCAAATGTAATGACTGCAACAGTGAAACACGAAGAACATAGTACAGTTGTGTACACTTACCATAAATGTAGATGTTAGAGTGTATTCATTGTTGCAGTCCTGGTTACCCACCCTCCAGCCCCCTGTTTTTCTCTTACTATACCTCTACTTTCTTTTACTATGCTTAAAAGCCTTGTTGGTGTATTTGCTTTTGTTTCGAGGTATATTTTGTGTGTTTTAAATTTTATAATATATATATATATATATATATATATATATATATATATATATATATATATATATATTTATTTATTTATTTTGTTCCCCATTTGGGGGGCACCTGACATCTGGGGCAAGAGAAACTGATGTAATGGTGTCGGCTGCATGTTTTATACACCTGACGTCATGGAAGAATGGACAGCAACCAACACAGGACACAAGACTGTTAATCAGACCGACTGAAGGCAACCTGCCAGCAGATTATCCAAATGTAATGACTGCAACAGAGAATACACTCGAACATCTACATTTATGTTAAGTGTACACAACTGTACTGTCTTGCTTTAGCATGCATTTTTCTAAAGGTTATGACATCTGAAACTCAAATGTCTGTCATTTAGTGACTTCATTCCTAAATGATTTGCCAGAAAACCACAAATTTTATGAGGAACAAGCCAAAAATAAGAAGCAAAAATCTATTAATTCTGCAAAAATCTGGACATTTGAGAGGTATAGTTCAGCCGGGGCTGTCTGAGTTTACTGCCCTTCCCTCCTCACAAAATCATGGTTGAATGGAGCCTCCCCTCTGCAGCCATTCCAATGTCCCTTTCCTTGGTTATTTCGCCCCATTTACCATAAACACTGTAATGTGTATACTGCTTTACTTCTGCGATGATTTGGATTTGAAAGTTTTATTTTGCTTTTAACAGCACAAACACTAATAGATATCTGCTAAACAAAGCAATGCAGTCTCACAATGAAAATAGACTTGGCATTAAAACTTCTCTGCCCTTGAAACTCTCATTCATTGAAACAGCATTGAAACCCACATTCAAAGAAAATACATTTTGCCAGTTGCAGATAAAGATTAACTTTGGGCTGTTTTCAAATCATAGGCCCCTTGCACAAGAAACATACACATGCTCTCTGATACACCTTCCGGATTGTATTAAATTATATTCCTTGTACAATACAGTACAGTTGTTAGAGGGCATTTTAAATTTATTGTTTTAAACATTTTTCCAGTAAACAATGAAACAAAATGCATGCACCAATAATGACAAAACTGCCCAATTCATAACATTTCTATCATAAAAGTCTGCTCAAACTACAGTCCACCAGTATCAGTAAATATTCACAATCTCTGAAGTAAAAGTCATCTAAATAATTCCACATTAAAGAAATCTGTAATTAATGAAGAGGTTGCTGCTAGCAAACAACTTATTTGTAGAGGAAACAATGAAATATAAAATGCCTGTTGCCCTGGAGGAATTAATTGCCCATGTTGCATTGAAAAATGATAAGCTAGTAATATTGCAATAGGGAATGGATGGCAAACTGATAACAGATTCATAGTTACTAGGTATCTTCACCAAAAAGGACTGCAGCATCCACCCCCTTTTCAACACAGTAGAGTATCTGTAATGCATCTACCTACTATGGGAGTAGAACCCACAGCATTCTGCATCAAAAGCAAGTACACTACCTGTTGTGCTATTAACAATGCAAGCAGATTTAGCAAAAGCAGCATTAAACTTTTGTTCCCTGCAGCTTTCAGCTTCTTGTAAAATCTACTCGACACTCAGCTGTATCTCTGAACTTTGCAGCACAAGAAATCTGGGAAAAAAATCAAAATTTATTGGGGGGGGGGGGCAAAAGCCCAAAAACCAGGGACACATTTTAAGCCTTGCTTGTAAAATGCTGGAAAGTTGCTAGAATAAAATGCTGTGTTACCACCATACATTTCACTGCCAAGTATTGACTGGAGGACCCTGTACAAAACAGTCAGAGCAACATACCACTATGCCAAATGATCTGTTCTGTGAAAGAGAGGAAGACTGAAACTTAAATGACTACTATTTATTGAATTCAGTTCTCACCATAGCTGTCAACCTTCGCACAAAAAACCAGGACGAAGCCAATAATGGAGGAATACAGTCCCAAACATAGGGGCAAATTTCAAATATCCATGTTATAAACTTAGAAAATTGCTAGAATAAAAGTTTTTGTGCTGCCATGTACTTTCTGAAGAATATTAATTCTGAAATTCAAATGCCTGTTAATTTTATTTATTTAACATTTGTTAACCAGGAAAGTCTGACTTGGAACAAAATCAAAATTTCAGCAGAGGCCCAGGGAGAAACACTCCAGACATATGTCTTTGTAAGATGGGAGAACATACAGACTCCACACAGAAGGCACCCCAGCCAAGAATCAAACCAGAGAACCTACAGCTGTCAGGCAACAATGCTACCAGTGCACCACTACACTACTGACTGTATAAGAAAATAAAAACACAGAAACCACAGATTTTATAAGGAACAAAACAGAACAGAACAAATATGAGACAAAAAATCTGCAAATTGTTTTACAAATAGTGGTGGGTAGGGAATTCAGGGGCCCTTGCCAAGGTACAGGGTTCAAGCCTGAGGTATTCTCTACCCACTACCATGTGTTGTCTCTAGCAACCAGTATATAGCAACTGGGGCATTTTACACACACACACACACACACACACACACACACACACACACACACACACACACAAAAAACAGTCTTCGGTTGCTTGTAATACACTTACTTTGGTCCGGGGCCTTCCGTTGCTGTATAGCTCCATATATCACTCCACTCACTAAGCTACGTCCCATGAGATGTCACCGATCCCATGGTGAAGTCCTTCCTTCCTGCAAGAGCAGGCCAGCCTGCAGACATTGCACTCCGATCCCTTTCCAGTCTATGCAGTTTTAACTAACTGCATAGACTTCTGGGATGCTCTTGACTGCTGTGTTTCTAATCTGGACTGCTTCTGAATCAGTCCAGAGCTCTGCGCATGCTCCAGACTGGTTCAGCAGCAGTCTAGATGGCGGAAATGCTGCGAGTGCGCATGCGAGAAGGTCTGTGCTTTTTGCCCTTGTTTTTTTTATTTTCTTTCTTCTTTCTTTTACAGCTGGGGGGGGGGGCTGCAGTCCAATAGCACAGACCACCCCTGTTTAAAACAATAAAGGAACTTCATCTGACAAGCTAAAACTGCATTTAAATAAAGCAAGGCATATTACATCAGTTCCTCTTTGCAAACTTAAAGGGAAATCATGCTCATAACCAAAGGCTATGGTCCTGGATACCAAATGTAAAAATGTTGCAATTTAAGTTTGTACTGTGTAATAATATGCTAGTATAATGTTTAAAAATATATAATAAAGACATATTAGAACATATTAAACATTTCATAATGTACATAAAATTGTACTGGAGCTTCAAAGGGCATAAAGTTAAGCACTTAGCCTAGTACCTACCTATGAACCTATGTACCTACCTATGAACCTATGTTCTATCAGCCTATACAAGCCTAGCCAAAAAGGTACCCTGGCTTTCGCCACCCAAGGAAATTATTTTCCTGTGCCCCTGTCGAGCAGAGTCACAGAGGTGATCCCCGGGGTGAATTTCCTATTTCCCATCCAATCATCAAGATTTTTTTCTTGAAGAGTGCCAATGAGGAGCTTTGTTTGATATAGATAGGTAGTTTGTTCCAGAGTATGGTGTCAAAAGTCTTGGTGAGATCTAGATAGGCTGTGTGAACCACCTTACCCTCGTCTATGGCTTTGGTGACTGCATCAAAGAAGTCAATCAGGTTTAGGAGACATGATCTGCCTTTTACAAACCCGAACTGGGTGGGGTCCAGAGTTTGGAAATTACCAATGTCTTTGTTTATAAGTTCCATGATGATATGTTCCATGGCCTTGCAGACCAGGCTCATTAGGCTAATGGGGCGGTAGGTTCCTGGGGTCTGTGGTGGCTCCCCCTTTGTGGAGTGAGATAACTGTTGCTGTGCGCCATTCAGTGGGCACAAAGCCTGAGGTGAAGCTATGCTTGAACATGGTGCTTAGGTGGGGTGCCAGTTCATTCTGTAGTTCATGTAGAACACAGCCTGGGATGTTGTCAGGTCCCATGGATGCTGTGTTCTTGGCTTTGGAGAGTGTGTTTTTTACCTGTGCAGCCGTGATTACAGGAACGTTGCATTCTTCTGGTATGGAGATGGGCCCTTTAGGGGGGTAGGGGGGGTAAAGTTAGCTCTGAACCGATCTGCCAGGATGTTGGCAATATCAGTTGGTTCTGTATATTTAGTGCCATTGTGCTGTAGCTCAGAGCAGATCTGAGTGTTGCCATTGAGATTCTTGACATAGCTATAGAATGCTTTGTGGTTGTCTTTAGAATCAGTGGTGATTTTGTTTTCATAACTAGCTTTGGAGGATTTTATGAGGGATCTCAACTTCTTACTGAGGCTGACCAGGGAGCTCTTCCAGTCATGGGATTTCACTCTTTTTTTGCAACAGTTTCTTTCTTCTGTTGTAAAGTTTGTTATGGCAGGGGACCACCAGACTGGCTTCCTTTTTTTGGAGGATAGCATCTTGGTTCTGTTAGGGATAACACGATCCATGCACTTGTGTAGGTGCTTATAAAGTGCATTTGTGTAGGATTCAGCAGTCGTACCTCTACTGTCAGACTGCAATGGTGTTGTCAAGCTTGCCACTTCTGTCTTAAGAAGCATGAAGTTGGCTTTGGAAAATTTTTTACGGTGGTTTCCCTAATGGTGGGTGGGGGCGGGATGTGGATCTCCAGGCCGATTAGCTTGTGGTTAGATCTGACCAATGAGGAATTGACCTCTGGTGTGGAACACCAGTCGCCCATGTTGGTAATGACCAGGTCTAAATATTGCTGCCCCTGGTGGGGGTGTGGATAAGTTGATCCAAGGCATTGGAATTTATAAATTCCAGAAAACATTAAGCAAAAGAGTTGGTGCACGAGTAGGTTTCCCAGTTAATGGTGGGGTAGTTGAAATCGCCCATTATTAGGGTGTTGGGTTGTACCCTAATATTTTCCAGTGTATCAAGAAATGAGGAGTGGGAATCCTGGGGCATGGTGGGGGATCTGTAGCAAGTTGCAATTTGGATTGCAGTCTTGCCCAGAATTAGTTGCACTTGGATAATCTTGGATGAATTATGCTGAGCAACTAGCCCGGAGGTGTGGATATCTTTAAGGAATATGGACATGCCTCCACCTTTAGATTTTTGGTCCAGGTTAGGTGACTGAAAGGTGTGGTATGAATTATAGCCTGGTAATGCAGGAGTTCTTTCTGGAGCATTAAACCACTGCACAGATGTCTATGTTCTCCATTTTAAGGAGCGCCTCGAGTGAATGCATTTTGAGGTTTAGACTTCTAGCACTGGAGTAGCATTACCCTCAGATTTTGCTTGCTTGTACCGGTTACGGTGGTGAATTTGTCATTTGAACCTTGCCTAAAAAAAGGTGCTATAGGGGTAGCAACAGCCTTAGCCAGTATCCGGAATCCCAAGGGCGACAGGTGCAGGCCATCTCTGGCAAAGCATTGTGGGCTGTCAATCATGTCATCCAGGCAGACAGATACTGGATCCCCTTAGAAAGACACCAGAAGCTTAGCCAATTGTTGAAGTCAATCATTTTGTCCTTGTACTGTGGTATAATTCTGGGTGATGGCAGGATGCTACTCGGGGATATGGTCATACCTGCCTGGGCTAGAAGATCGGAGAGCTCCTCCATGTCTCTTTTCATGTAGTCCATGGAGGTACATCTCAGGTCATTCATACCAACATGGACAATGAGACTCATATTTGTACTTGTTATGAAGTGACCTGAGTGCATGCGTTATGTGGCGGGTGATGGCAGGATGCTACTCATCGATAGGGTCATACCTGCCTGGGCTACAAGATTGGAGAGCTCCTCCATGTCTCTTTTCATGTAGTCCAGGAAGGTACATCTCAGGTAATTCACACCAACATGGACAATGAGTCATATTTGTACTTGTTGTGGAGTGACCTGAGTGCGTGCATTATGTGGCAGATCCTGGCACCCGACAGGCAGCCAACAGTAACTTTCTCCTTGTTTAGCCTGGTGAGTGGAACATCAGTGTGCCTGACTATAGAGTCACCTATGACTAGAGTGTTTGGTACGTTTTTATGCCTTATGGGCGGTGGTTGAGTGGCACACTGAGTTTGTGGTCTGTGTGTCATTTGGGTTGTATTGGGGGGGGGTGAAGGTTGCATGTATATCTGGTTTGGAGGTCTCTGTTGGTCGAGCAGATTTTTGAGAGCCTCCGCAAATGTAGGTGTGTATTTTGTGTTGCTATGCGTGTGTTTTGGTGGTGTAGGTTGAGGGACTATGTGATGAGTGTGGTGTGGTGCAAGTGTTTACCTTCTCCTCTTGACTGTCTAAGTCCAGTCTTGGGTGAAGAGAGCTTTGCTTCCAGTTTGGCTATATAAGCGCATCTCTCACAGGTTGTAGTATTGGGTGGTAGGAGGAGATGGTTGTCTGTGTACATGAGGCAATTGCTACATTGCCCCAAGATGCCCAGATTTATCAGGTAGACAGGAGAAAACACCGGGAGCTGTCCCTTAAACATGCCTGGATAGGTGCTTATTTATTAAGTACTAAACACTGTTTTCCTCTAGACAAGTGAGGAAAGTTTAAGTGCTGTAGTAATTTGTAGCTTATTTAGTGCTTACGAGTTCTGAACAAGTGCTGAGTTCAAAGAAACAGATTTGAGTGCTAAAACTAAAAAACTAGCTAGTTTTAAGGGAAAATTTGAGGAGCAGACTTTATGGTGCCAGGAATAGTTTAACCGTAGCTAAGCGGCGATCCATAAAGTGTATTTTTTTTATATAAAACAGTAGCAAATGAGCAAACTGATTTAAACAAATTAACCAATAAAAAGCTAAAAACTGAGCCCTGTTCCAGCAGTATTCAATCAGACAAGTTCCAACTGCACACTCCTGCCACTAGGGTGCAGGGAAACCTTTTTCCAAAAAAAGATGGTCTGGATTAGTGTTCAAGTTATACAAATAAATCTAGATTCAGCAGGTCTGAATTTAGTCTATGCTACAGCAAACAAGGCATACCAGTTTCAGAAAGAAATAGTTCAAATAAGCAGGCACAATAAGCCTTTAACCAGAAACTCCCAGTTCAGAAGGGCAGAATCTACAATTTCCTCCCACAAGAGTACAGACCACACCTTCTTAATGTAAAATAATTGTCCATAAGCCAATGTGCTTAAACCAGAACAAATAAACTCTTAGAATAACAGACACTAAGCCTTCAATCAGCAACTCCCAACTTAGAGTTCCTATGAAAAAAATCACTTCAAATTAAAAAATGTGTCAACATTTATCATTGACATTCAATTCTAATTAGTATACTTTCACATCTCTTAAGTGTGTCATCATACTGAAATGGACAAGACTAAAAATGAAAAATAAAACTGCATTAAATGCACTATGTTCAGGTCAGTGGATCTAGATGTAAACATGTGTATGCATGTATTCTAAGTTAATTCTAGGTTCATAGTTACATGAATTGTTATAAAGTAATAAACATCCACATATGGGAACAAAGGGATGTCATCTATTTAATGCCTTAAGCTTCAAAAGGCTAGATATAGATAAATGGTCGTTTAAGCCTGACCAGTGTGTGGAATCTAACCCGATCTGCCAAAATAATTCGGCTTTTTCTAACAGGCAAGGCCAGACTCCTCCTCTTAAGGAAGGGGATATGGTTTCCAATACAACAAACTTGAATTTGTGGTCAGTGTATTGATCAGTGTGTTTTGCTAGGGCATTGACTACACAGTGGTCCCTAATGCTTTGAATGCGTTTGCCTACTCTACTTTTAAGTTTTCGCTCCATTTTGCCAATATAAAAACATGGAAAAAACTCAGGGGGCACGGTAAACTACCTTACCAGAATTACAGTTGAATTTGTCCTTAATCCTTAGTTTCATGCCATTTATAGTGGTTTCATTTCCCTCCAATATGTAGGGGGTAAAACGTACATGAACCACATTTGTGCATGTAACCTCTGCCTTATGTGGTTTATCCTGGTGTTCTACTAGGGATTTCATGTTCTGCCCTTTACAGAAAACACAAGTGGGTTTGTTCCCCAAAATGGTCCTCAAATCTGTTTCATTTGTTAGCAGTTTCCAGTTCTTTTCTAGGATGTTCTTAATAGAGTAGGTGTCAACTGAATAAGTAGTAAGAAAACAAGATTTAAACAAGTTAGTATGATTTATCTCCGTCGTTGAAACAACTACATTTGAGGTAGATTCAATCATTACACTCATGGTGGAACTGGGAATGGAATGGTCACTATGGGGCACTTGTGTCCAGGAGGGGAGTAAAGTAGCCACTCTCGTTTGACCAGGACTTCATTTTTAATATTGTCAGCTAGGTTTTCTGTAGAACCTCTTCTGAGAAACATGTTACACAAACTGTCACATTCATCCAAAAAGGCAGCTCTAACAAACTGACCTTTCAGAATGCCCCTTTTCTGTGTAAAAGGGTGGCAGCTGGTAAAGTATAAGAAACTGTTGGAATATGTACTTTTGCAATAGATCCCATATGTGAAACTCTTGTTGACTATGTCTTTTTTTAAGTAATACATCTAAATAGGCTATTTGTGTCTCACTGCTGGCGTGTGTAAATCTTAAAAAAGTAGAACTGTTAATATATTCCAGAAAATGGTCAATCTACTGTTTAGGACGATTCCAAAGAATAAAAATGTTGTCCAGAAAATGAGTGTACATGTGACAGAATGGAAAAAATGGGGATTTAATAAGATGTTTTTTCTCCCATTGTAATATCACAATGTTGGCGTACATACACCCACACGCTGAACCTATGGCCACACCTTCATTTTGGACATAGTAGTTCTTATCAAATAAAATGAAATTATTTTTCAGAATTATGTCCATTAACTGTTCAAATGCGTTGGTTCTGTCCTAACTTTTGTCTGTCAAGTATTCACAAAACCATTGTGTCCCCACATTATGTGAGATAACAGTATAAAGGTCCCCAACATCCACTGTGATAATGCTCGTTAAACTGAACTGAATTGATTTTCTTCAAAAAGTCCAAAGAGTCGATGCAAAGTAGGGGGTTCAGATTTTAAAATACCCTTAATTTCCAAATCCAGAAATGTTGCCAGTGGTTGGGTAATAGAACCCCTAGTATCAACAATGGGGCATAAAGGGGGTTGGTGTATGTCCTTGTGAATCTTAGGAATACCAAATATTGTTGGGATAATCGGATAGTTGGCAGATAAGTATTGATGTTCTTCCATGCTAATTAAGCCATCTATGAACAGATCTTGTAGGTGACCCCTAACCTTACGATAAGCCCCATTCAACTCATTTAAGGAACTGTGAGAGTGTATGTAGGTGTATCCAAAATTTCTCATTTTTCTCACGTAGTCATGCTTCCACACAAGGACAACACCATCCCATTTATCTGGTTTCATTATTCTAAGGTTGGTGTTAGAAGACAAATAGTCAAGTTCCATAATCTCTTCAGTACAAATTATTTTTAACTTTGTTCCTATTAGCATTTACACAGTGGGTTCTGATATCCAGCTCACACCATATGTTCGAACATGTCAAGGACGGGAACAACTGGGGGTTATAAGTGCTAGAAACCTTCAGTGGGTGTATGATGTTATCCACACCTTGGAATAGCAAGTTTAAATTAAGTTTTCTAACATATTGTTGTAAATCCACAATGGTATTCACAACATTAGCAGACCTGTTAGGGGTGAATGCAAGGCCCTTAGACAACACATTACATAAGTGTACATTAATGTCCACATCTGTGTAGTTATACACCTTAAAGTCCCCTTCTGTGTTCAAGTGAACTGATGGGGGGGTTAACAAATTCATGTGTCCATTTCTGTGCAAGGAATTTATTCAGACGTCAATTCCTCCTACGTCTCCCCCCTCCATGCGCCACTGTAATGTCCACCATTCCTTCCATTGTACCCTTACTGGTAATTGCACATTTATTGTCTCATTTGGTATGAGGCTCTCTGATTCTGCTGGTTCCTTATCCGTTCTGATCTTCCTCAAAAAGACATCACCATTATTGTTAAAGTTATCCTGTCCACCAAAATTAACATCCAAATCCTGACTATTGGTGGTCAATTCCTGGGAGAGAGGGGATCGGGGGTATGCACAGCTGGAAATGTAGTCTTTTTCGTCCCTTGCAATCTTTTTTTATTTTTCTGCTTTTAATTGTGTTCATTTGCTCCTCAATGGAGCGAAAAATATGGGTGTAATCAAACCTGTTGGTTGGAAACAAAGGGTCCTGTGTGATTTTTTTATCAAGTTTTTCTGCTTCTTGACCCAAAATGATGATTTGCTCATCATTATATTTGATTACCATGTTCATGTAATCAAACCCAAAAAGATCAAAGAGCTTAATTAGGTCTTTGTGAAAGGAAGAATTAGGTGCGAGCCCAGTTGGGTATCGCCAGATGCGTAGCCCTTTGGGCACTACTTTCTTGCTTATACACTCTCTGAAATAACTATTGTACATTTGTAATTTTTTTATTTTCAGCAGGACTGTCAAATTGTGACAAGTTGTTAAAGAAAGAACAGTCCATGTCATCCTCTCATCTCCACACTTAACGAGTATTTATTATCCAGTCATTGAAATAAACAGTCTGTGCCTTTGAGAAAAAGAACCACTGAACTGTGAACTGGTATGTGGTAAACCAGAAACAGAAGCCCTTTAAAGCTGCAGTCCACTCGTGCCAGCCGGACTTGTCTGCAGCTCAGGTGAAGCCAAAACGCTCAGCACAGAGTTGACAGTTAACTGTGAAAGAGCAGAATGCTCTAAATGATCCATGCAGTCCATTAGCCTCTGAATTAAAACTGTTAAGTCCCAAACAGAAGCTGTAGTGCCATTTGTTGAATACACTTCCTCCAAATTTTCTATTTAAAAAGAATACAACCAAATGCAGCAAGCCTAATCCAACCTGCTAATCTGGTGAGCCCAAACGAACACACTCCACAGACACAAGAAAGGTAAACAAACCAATGAATCCAAAAAGACGGCTTGCACCATTGCAGGCAAATATTTTAATCAAAACAGCAGTGAAAGCTTGCAAGTGCTTTCTTCCCAAGTTTAAAACAATACAGGAACTTCATCAGACAAGCTAAAACTGCATTTAAGTAAAGCAAGGCATATTACATCATTTCCTCTTTGCAAACTTAAAGGGAAATCATGCTCATAACCAAATGTTATGGCCCTGGATACCAAATGTAAAAATGTTACATATTACACAGTACAAACTTAAATTGCTAGTATAATGTTTAAAAACATATAATAAAGACATATTAGAACATATTAAATGTTTCATAAATATATACATGCAATTATACTGGTGCTTCAAAGGGCATAAAGTTAAGCACTCAGAACATACAAGTTCCTATGAAAAAAATCACTTCAAATTTAAAAAAAAAAAAAAGTGTCAACATATATTGTACCCATTCAATTCCAACTAGTATACTTTCACATCTCTTAAATGTGTCATCATACTGAAATGGGGAAGACTAAAAATGTGGTTATGAGCATGATTTCCCTTTAAGTTTGCAAAGAGGAAATGATGTAATATGCCTTGCTTTATTTAAATGCAGTTTTAGCTCTTTTTAGCTTGTCTGATGAAGTTACTGTATTGTTTTAAACTTGGGACGAAAGCACTTACAAGCTTTCACTGCTGTTTTGAATAAAATGTTTGCCTGCAACTGATGCAAGCCGTCTTTTTGGATAATGGTCAAGGTGTTTGTGACACAAGGTACAAGGTTTGATTCTCACCTTTGAGGAAAATGGCTAGGCTTAAAAAAAAGAAAAAAAAACACTCAGATTATTAGCCTCAAATGTCATACAATACTCAACTCTGTACACAGTTTAGAAATGTGCAGCTGTAATAACGATGTGGTATTATTCAATATCTAAACATCAAACACACTAGTGCTCTTGATTTCTCTGCGTTTTCCACTTCAGTTTAAGTTTGACCTTGTGTTAGATATTTTGGCTGCATGTTACATCACACATTTTAGTGAAGAAAGGTTGAGATGCATATACCCACTGAACTTGCACATTTAAACGTGTAAAACTGATAACAACACACACACTTTAGCACTGACAAAACATTCTTCATGAATTTCATTCCAAAGATCCACAACATGCTTTTAAGTAGACATTACAAGTGGACTGCAGTACTGAAAGGTTTCACAGTTTCTTACTGTGACCTAGTAAAGGAAGGAAACTGTACCATTATTTCTCTTGTTGACTGCTACAAAGTACATTTAATGAAACTAAGAGGATTTCACAGTGAGGATTTACTATATGTAGCTTTGGCCATTCACAGCTAATGCAACATCTAAGGATCATGTGAAAACAGTTTAATGGTTCAAGTATTCCATGGATTGTAGCAGGCTGAAGTGCAACATTATCTGAGCCAAGCATCCAAAAATGCTTTAAAATAAGTCTCTAAACATGCAAGAGATGTTTCTGCCAGTGACATTGTCTGAGCTTGGTGATGATTTAAAAAAAAAAAGACAGGTTTTATTTTCATATTTATTTTAAAATGCTAATGTATTCAAAGCCTTACCCTGACTCCAGTATAACATTCGATATTTATTCATTCTCTGATCTACTTAATGCAGCTCATGGTTACAGGGAAGCTGGAGTCTAGACCAATACTCAGTGGGTAGAAGGCAATGAAACTAATCTTGGACAAGGTACCTGCTCATCACAGGATGGAACTACATGTACACACACACACACACACACACACACACACACACACACACACACACACACACACACACACACACACACACACACACACACACACACACACCAATTTATATGATCGCATATTGACCTGTGTAGCATGTCTCTGAGACATAGGAGAAAAAAACAAATCCAACAGAGGCCACATGGGTCCAAACAGGAACTGCAGACTCTACACATACCAAGTCCAAAAATGGCAATGTGAAATCCATAAATATGGACTGCAAAAAAAAAAAACAATTTTAAAATAAGCCAAGCTTCAGTATTCAAGGAGAATCCTATAATACATGGCATGATGACTACAGGCTATACTGAGAAAAATACTGCAACCAGTTGTATTAAACTATACATAGATACTAATCAAAGTGTGGCTCCCAGTCAAGTAAAATAATATACATACACACACACACAAATAGTTCATATATTTATATTTGCAAGCCATGTGATAGCACATCATAAAGGAGCACACCCTTATAGACCCTGATGTATACTTAAACTGTATCATGTAGCTAAAATGGCACATTTGAATTAATAAACACTTGTGTCTATACACCACAACTTGTTTATTGCCCAGAACCCACAGTTAAAGTAGACTCTTGGCATTTCATATCTACACAATCACAATGCAGTAAGGTAAATACAAAAAGGATGATAGCTGGGTAGCACTATTGCTGGTTATGAAACATTCTGTCGACGCTTTGTCACATAACTAAAGTTTTGACTTGACAACACTTGTGCAAAGACTTGTCATCAATGCTGCTTCATACCATCTCAAAGCTTGTGCAATTGGGAGTCGAGAGAAAATGGCAAGTTTTTTCTTTTTTTTTTCCAAGCATTTTTTTCAGTGTGAATTCCAAATCCAGCCCAACAAAAAGGTGAAGCAATAAAGCTCTGAGAGGACAAACTTGGATCAAAAGTTTAATGCATAGACACCATTAACGCTCACAAAAATACAAGTTTGTCTTCTCAGAGCTTTATTGCTTCACTTTTTTGTTGGTCTGGATTTGGAATTCTTGGTGAACTTTAGCCCACTTGGTAGTTATTTTGATTTACTATTTTTTTTCAGTGTGTGTGACCTTTGAGTTATACTTGGAGATCAGGACTGTTACTGTAGAGTCCCCATTTGGGGGGGGGGGGGTTGTGGCACAGTCCCCCTGCAAAAATGATAGTTCCTGCATTTTGTGTGACATTAAGTTTGTGTCCATCTGCATTTTTGTATTCCTGTTATACTTAAAGGTTTGTTAGCTCAAATTGCTTCATTATGGATCCAAAGAGTGGATTAGCACCTAGATAGCTGCACCAATCACAGTGAGCCTGGAATGATAAACACAATAATATATGTATTAGTGTTCTTTTGTTAGATGAGTTGGTTAACTGGTCCAGTAACCCTTCTCAGCCAGAATCAGAGCTATTACAGCAAAGACAACATATATTTGTAGAAGGTCGTGAAATAATATTTTCAAAATATCCACTAGTACCAACATGACATATCCACTAGTTTCAACATGACACTGAACAACAAGAGCTGCTAAGAACTAGTTTGTTCAAAGCATTTACAACATTTATGGCCCTGTTATTTGTAAGGTATATTTACACATCTGTGAACTATATTCAGTACACCACCAGGGACTACTGCAACTTCACATATCACAGTAGTCCCTGGCACTGTACAATTCTAATCCCATTTTTATGGATGGCAAACTGAAGCACCTATTATACCCATGTGTATTAGGTGCTCTCCTGCTCAATATGGAAGGTAGCATTGTGTAGAAGGATAGTGCTACACAGTGCATTGAAGCAAGGTTACCTGTGCAGGTACAGTATATGCCTTCACAAGCTGCCTTACACTGCAGCATAGTCATCTGCCATCATGATTTGATTTATCAGGGAATCACACTCATTAAGCAGGACAGCAGATTAGGCTTCTTACCGTGTTATGGCAATAAAGGTATCTGGTGCTGTGCAATTCCCCATGGGAGTCTGCCAGTATCAAAGTACTGGGGACTGGACAAGGTAGACTGTGGTAGCAGGTTTGCTTGCACTTTAAGGCACTCTGCAGTTGATAAGGACTTTCCTGCTGAGCAAAGGAGGTGATGGGGGTTAGGGTGGTATGACAGTGCTAGTATATTGCTTACTGCCAACGTCTGAACCGCATACTATTTAGTGGAGGGGATTACTGCACCCACAAATGGGTGTACAATGGTGTTGTAACATTTTTGAAGTGTATTTGATTGGCAAGTGGGCACATACACAACTTCCATATTGCGTAGCACTGGTGCACAAGGCAGCAAGATCACATGTTGAGCCTTGCTCCACTGTACAATGTGTTTTATGAATTGGAAAGTGATTTTACCCAGAATTTTAAAGTACATAAATCCAACTCTACTACCGAAAACTTTTAAAAATACCACCAACAGTTATCTACTTAACATGCAAGTTGGTAATGGCTTACAATGTGGATATCACAAAGGGTGCTCATAAATGGACATGTTCTTGGGCATTCATAGCAGCATGCTATTACTTTTTCATTGAAGTGTTATAAACCAGTAGAGAAATTGTCCTTTCAGCATTTAGACTATTAGCAGCTACCAGGGGTTACTCAGCTGTCAAGTGAAAGCATTAATTAATGCTATATCATCATCACTGTCCTTTTCTTTAAAAGATAAGCAAATTTAAATATGTAAAATATAATTTTGTTATATGTAATCCAATAATTTAATAACTGTACAGAACAAACCGCACTTTCACTGGTAAACAGTAATATTATAGATATTATGGGAAATAAACAACAGAATACATTGTACAACCAAAAGTAGTCTAAAATGTGATGGAGGCTGAGGCTTATGGCGTTTTTTGGGAAAATTTCTCTGTACACCACAGTAATTCACATACAAGTCCTTAATGTCACCAGTACCAAAATCAATAACATGCTCATACCTGGAATCTTCTTACAAGTTCATCGGTGATTACCTGGCTAATAGCACATCAGCCTTTACAAGCCTAGCCCATAATACCCTGGATATGACAACATTATATCTTAATTCCCCAGATACGGGATGGGGTAGTTTCAGGGTAGTGGTCATCAGTTCATAGGTGAACCAGAAATCAGAATCAAACCCTGCACCTTGTATTTGTGACATAAAGACCTCAACCATTATGCCACCCCTTACTGCAATGAAACATGCTGTGTGAAGAGTTCATGATGACCATACTTATAGTAATGATCGTTGCCCCTTCTAGATATTTAACATTTTGTAAGGTAGTAGCTCCTTAGGACTCCCTTTGTTAAAATCAGTATAGAGACAGTTACCCACCTTTATACCATGAAGTTTATCATATGTCGTCTATGGGCACCTGCATACATTTCCATATGGGAACTGGCCTGAGTACTACAGATCAGAAATAGTGGTGCTTTTGCAGCCACAGTTAATGACCAGGCATCAGATGAGGATTTCTACGTCTTGAAAGTAGACACCACACACAGTTCTGCAGGGAGAAGTCCCATGGCACTATGGGAAGCAGCACAGTGTTCCCAGATAAAAGAAAGTGAATACTCTTTGGGATATAGGATGCATTTGATGGCAGGATCTCAAAAGATTTATCCGCAGCCTTCATAAATCTCATTGGCTGCATTCAACTCGGGTCATAATGAAGCATATCTTCACTGTTTACATCTTATTCAGTTAAAAAAATACACTCAACTGCTGTCCATTAAATTTGGCAGAGGGGGCATTATCACTTCTGAACAGCTGTGGAACACCAAAAACACTGAAAACAGTTTGTCCAAGATGGGCATCAATTAGCAGAGACTGTACTGAGTTTCCACTATTGGGCATTAAATGGTCTTCTGCTATAATAAGGCTGTAACCATTAGTGGGGTAATGATCCACATAAAAAAATAAATAAAAGAATCAGCATTTCATTTTGTCCCAGTGATATCTGGCAAACAGACATTTTAATCCTCTGCTTTTTCACAGGAATATTAAACTTGTACAATAGGCAGTTCTGCATGCTTGTTTGAAAGTCTTTCATTAAGCCATATGTTCCGTTTTAAATGTACTTCTTAATTAATTAAACTCAGATGCCCCTCACCCTCAGTCTCTAGAACTATGATTTGAAGGGAAGGGGATATAATTAAATCCACGATAAACTCTATATGCTTTAAGGTCAGACATGTTATTGTAGCCTGCAGTGAGACATAATTTTAGTATTTGTAGTGCTTTGAGATCGATTTACAAATCGAGGTGCAAATCATCCAGGCTACATTACTTTATTTTGCCAGTATATCTTATGAACTAGTTAGGCATCAAAAGCAAAAGCAAAACCAAATTGTAAATACAAAAACAAAAAGGAATGGAATGTCAAAACATTTTATTCACAAGTGCAATGATACAGTATCTCAGCTATTCATCTACAGTGAATCTGGTTTCAATTCAAAATGCATCATTTTTGGTATAAAATAACCATATTAGGCAGGTGAATAATACATTTAATAATTAATAAACTAATTTGACAACACTATTGTTAAATATCACTTTACAATACATATAATTTTAATCTATAATTTAATTAAATTAAATTTAATCTATAATTTCTTATTTGCAATGGTGATGGACAGGTTGACAGAAGAGATCAGACAGGAGTCCCTGTGGACTATGATGTTTGCAGATGACATTGTGATATGTAGTGAGAGTAGGGATCAGGTTGAGGAGACCCTGGAGAGGTGGAGATATGCTTTAGAGAGCAGAGGAATGAAGGTTAGCAGGGCTAAGACAGAATATATGTGTGTAAATGAGAGGGAGGGTAGAGGAATGGTGAGGATGCAGGGAGTAGAGTTGGTAAAGGTGGATGAGTTTAAGTACTTGGGATCAACAGTTCAGAGTAATGGTGAGTGTGGAAGAGAGGTGAAGAAGAGAGTACAGGCAGGGTGGAATGGTTGGAGAAGAGTGTCAGGAGTGATTTGTGACAGACTGGTACCATTAAGAGTGAAAGGGAAGGTCTACAAGAGGGTAGTGAGACCAGCTATGTTATATGGGTTGGAGACGGTGGCATTGACAAAAAGGCAGGAGTTAGAGCTGGATATGGCAGAGTTAAATATGTTAAGATTTGCACTGGGTGTGACAAGGGTAGACAGGATTAGGAATAAGTATATTAGAGGGTCAGCCCAGGTTGGAAGGTTTGGAGACAAAGCCAGAGAGGCACGATTACGTTGGTTTGGACATGTGCTGAGGAGGGATGCTGAGTATATTGGGAAAAAGATGCTAAGGATGAAGCTACCAGGTAACAGAAAAAGAGGAAGGCCTAAGATAAGGTTTATGGCTGTGGTGAGATAGGACATGCAGGTGGCTGGTGTGACAGAGGAAGATGCAGAGGACAGGAAGAAATGGAAACAGATGATCCGCTGTGACGACCCCAACGGGAGCAGCCGAAAAAAAGAAGATGACGACTTTACAATACATATAATCCATTTAACATAAATATATCATTATTATTATTACAAAGCAGCCATATAATTCAGTTCCTCATGTAACACATTAGGCCTCAAAGTATGAAATCAAAATAAATTAGTTTCTAAAGCCAAGAAAGCCTGGTTGCAAATCACCCCCTGTATGCATGCCTGGCTTGGTGAAAAGGGTAGGCTATTTTGCACAGGTATAGTGTGGATGACACACTGTGTACACACTGGAGTGACAACTTAAAAAGATAAAAAGGTTTTGCCTATACCCATCAACAGTCCAGATTTTTGGTCTGCTTCTCATAAAATCTGAGGTTTTCCATATTTTTGTAGCAAATAATTGAGGATTTAGCTCACTCAACAATGACAGGCACTTGAGTTTCAGACTTCATATCCTTCAGAAAGTGCATGGTAACACAAGACCTTTTATTCCATTAATTTTGAGTTTATAAAAGTAAAATTTAAAATTTGTCCAGATTTTTGAGGCTATGTCCAGATTTTTTGTGCTAAGAAATTGAGAGCTATGGTTTTGCTCCATTGTTTTCACGAATTGCAGTGGGTTTTGTATGCAGGTATACTGCATACCAGCCCTGCTCGATAGTGAGCAATGTTTTGTGAATAGCGCCCACGGTGTGCACTATTTTTCAATATTATAAGGCAAGTACTTTGAACATATTCAAAAATAAAAACAAATGTAATTAAGTCATCCTGCAAAAATATGTAAAATTATCAGAAGGTTAAATGAAATGTCTTATTTGAAATACTGTACATGGCAGGAAGCCTACAAAGGATGGCATGGCAAACAGCATGCATACTTTAATTAAATTAATCCCTGTATGGCTCCAATGCGTGCCAGAAGCATGCTCCCAGAATGAGGCAGCTGGACGAGAATAAACTTAACATGATGCCCTATTGTACAAGAAAAACTGTGAACTGGAGCAGCCCACAGATGCCGTCCAATAGTGCCTGCCTGTGCTACTGGTGAACAGACATTGACAAGGCTGATCAGGACTGTAAAACAAAGTAGCCACTCCATGATCTGACATGTTGAAACAGCTCTGTAATAATTAGAACTGGTGCAAAAGGGAGGCTGGTATTTACCCAGCATGTCAATCTAGGGAAAGACAACTGACAAAAAAAAAAAAAAAAAAAAAAAAAGACAACCTACTCCCTTAGCCTACCCCTAGGACCCTCTCTCTCGTCTTTAACAAAAAGTGTAACAGAAGTTACTTGTCAAGGAGCAAGGAAGCCACACAGTAAAAGCTTATGCCTATGGCTGACAGGTAAGGAACAAATTAAGTCTAATAGACTGAGATGAGGCAGAGAGTTACAAGGCTCCATGGTCTATAGGGCTTAGCCAGGACATGAAGAGCAGGAGTATTAAAAAGCAAAATTAAGTTGGAACTTCCCTTGCAGGTGCTCAATCACCAATATTATTAAATTCTCAAAAGTGACAAAGCGCATCAGCAAAGTAAAAATAACAATATAAAACTTTCACAAACCTTCTCGTGTACAAGAGGGCCTTCAGCAGCATTATTCCAATATTCATAGGTTACAAAAACAATAAGGAAGACAAATAGTGCTGCTTTTAAAGGTGAATGTTTCAAGTTGTGCAACAGCTCCAGTGATTCACACATACAGGTATTATGACACCAGTGTATTTTACCATTCAAGCCACAATGTATAAAAAAATATATAAAACAAACAAGGGTCAGCAGAGTGGTGCTGCTTTGAAATTATCCTACTTTGAAATGATCCTACTTTTGAGATTTTGCAGCTTTTCTAAATCCCAAATAAAAGGAATATTCTGTTGCCAATTTTTCATTAACAATATACCATAATGCGCTAAAAAGACAAAGAAGCTCAGAGTATTTCAACTCAAACATGGAGGACATAGGCTAGGATTCAAGAACTCTAGTATTACAGCACAATAGTGCACAATGTCCCTTTCATCTCATTACTGTATGAAATAGCTCTGTGGTGAAATATAAAAGCATGATTCATAAGTCATATACCATCCACTACACAGCATAATAATGCACAAGGGACCTTTAGATTATTAGCTGTAAAACAAGTTATATCACAGCTCTGAACAGCCATTACTGTCCAATTCTTGACAAAAGAAGCTATATGGTGCTAAAGCTAACTCTATATCATGATATTATGATGCACAACAAAACTACAGATAGTCAGGCTGCAGCATACAGCCTTATGTTCTCATCCAGCCAGTGTACTATAATAACATGTGGTAATTACTGGAGCTTGATATTCCTCTAGCTGTGTTTTGTATGTGAATGATCCAAGTTACACCTACTTATCTGGTTGCCTAGCCTCTATCAGGTCTAAATGATCATGAAACTCAATCAAATTCAAAGGCAAATGGTATTATAAGTGTATTACAATGAGTTACATTACAGGCCTCATTCATGAGCTACTCAGCTGCATTACTATTATGGATTGTGTAACCGAGCAATTTGGTACAGTACCTTTGGCACTATAGCAGTCAATAGGCACTGGACAATACAAGACAAGGTAAGGTCTACCATACACACACAAACTCTTGGGAATAAAAGTACAGTTGTGTAAAGTCTTACCATAATGGTAGATGTCCTTCTGTTCACTGTTGTAGTGTTCTTAACATCAGGGATCTCCTGACAAGGACAGCCCAAAGTCCAGCCAGTACGCCAGAGCCTTTAGACCTTATAGGTGCCATATGTCACCCATGTGCTCCCTTGTGCAAGATGTAGGACATAAAGGTGAAATACGGACAAACACTCAGAAATGAAATGCCCTAGGAGGAAAAGTCGGGTCTATATTAGAACACTGAACTTTCAAAAATTTCAAGTGTTCTAATATTGAACCCTATTAAAATCGAAAATTTAAAACATCGAACATACAGAACAGCAAATTTTTTCCTAGAGAAAAAATTTGCTGTTGCAAAACACATACACACAACACAAGCACACCAAACAAACAGCAATCCACACACATACACCTAAACTCTTACACCTAACCCTACACTAAACTATACATACACCACTAACTATCCACCTACCTTAACCCAAACCCTAACCAGGGGCGGCTCGTGGCATAGGGCTGCCGGACTGCAGCCCCCTCAAAAATAAAAAAAGAAAGAAAAAAAAATGAAAAATAAAAAAAAATATTTTTTTAAACTTCGCGCATAGACCGAGTCCCGGCTTATCAGTCTATGCGCATGCTCAAGGCAGCCCGGCCGTCCCCATAGGGGGACACAAGGAGCGTCTGTGCACTTTTACAGTGCACAGACCCGCCAGGATTATGGGACGCGTCCGGACTGCAAGAGGAGCAGCAGGGACTCGGGACAGTGCCTTAGGGATCTCGTCGGCGTCGGGAAGGAGCATGTGGATCTCGCGGGTCTTCAGTATTGGGCGGGAAGGATGTATGTACAGATGTTAACTCTGGATGTATTCATTCAGGTAAGGTGCCTTTCAATTTACAATGTTTATTTTTCTTGGGTTTGTGCTTTTTCTTTTATTTGTGTGGTATGGTGCTTTGCTTTTTTTTTTATTTTTGTGTGGTGTGCTTGTGCTTTACTGGAGTTTGTGTATGCTGCTGCTTTTTACTGAGTTTGTGTGGTGCTTGCTGCTTTTTACTTGTGTGTGTGTGTGTGTGAGGTGAGTGTGGAGTGTGAGTGTGAGTGTGTGAGTGTGAGTGTGAGTGTGGAGTGTGAGTGAGTGTGAGTGTGGTGTGTGAGTGTGAGTGTGAGTGTGAGAGTAAATGCCCCAGGTGCTTATGGTGGTGTGGTAGGGAATGCCTCAGGCTTGAACCCTGTACCCTGTATGCAGGTGTTAAAGACTTGAGTTCCTACCCACCACCATTTGTAAAAATTTCAGATTTTTACCTCATATTCGATCTGATCTGTTCCTCATAATATCTGTGGTTTGTAAATGTTGCAATGCTTGATATTTGATGGTGTAGTAGTAGCATTGTTGCCTCACAGCTGCAGGTTCTTGGGTTTGATTCTTGGCTGGGGTTCCTTCTTTGTGGGGTCTGTATCTTCTCCCTGTGTTTGTGTGGGTTTGCTTTTGTGCCCTCCCATGTTACAAAGACATGTCTGCATTATTTCTTCCTGGGCCTCTGCTGAAAATTTGTTTATTTGTTCCAAGTCAGACTGTCCTGATTAAAAATGTTAAATAAAATTGATAGGCATTTGAATTTCAGACTTAAGGGTTTCTGAATGTTTAATTCCTTGCGTATTTGATGGTGCAGTGGTAGTATTGTTGCCTCACAGCTATAGGTTTTCTGGTTTGATTCTTGGTTGGGGTGGCTTCTGTGTGGAATCTGCATCTCCTCCATGTGTTTGTGTGGATTTGCTCTGGTGCCCTGCCATTTTACAAAGATGTGTCTGCAGTTGTAATCCCTGCTGAAAATTGGTTTTGTTCTGTCCGCAGTAAAATTGACAGGCATTTGAATTTCAGACTTCAGGTTTCTGAATGTTTAATTCCTTGCATAATTGATGGTGCGGTGGTAGTATTGTTGCCTCACAGCTATAGGTTTTCTGGTTTGATTCTTGGTTGGGGTGGCTTCTGTTTGGAGTCTGCATCTCCTGCCTGTGTTTGTGTGGATTTGCTCTGGTGCCCTGCCATTTTACAAAGATGTGTCTGCAGTTTTAATCCCTCGTCTCTGCTGAAAATTGTTTTGTTCTGTCCGCAGTAAAATTGACAGGCATTTGAATTTCAGACTTCAGGTTTCTGAATGTTTAACTCCTTGTATAATTGATGGTGCAGTGATAGTATTGTTACCTCACAACTATAGGTTTTCTGGTTTGATTCTTGGTTGGGGTGGCTTCTGTCTGCATCTCCTCCCTGTATTTGTGTGGATTTGCTCTGGTGCCCTGCCATTTTGCAAAGACGTGTCTGCAGTATTAATCCCTGCGTCTCTGCTGAAAATTGTTTTTGTTCTGTCCGCAGTAAAATTGACAGGCATTTGAATTTCAGACTTCAGGTTTCTGAATGTTTAATTCCTTGCAGATTTGATGGTGCAGTGGTAGTATTGTTGCCTCACAGCTATAGGTTTTCTGGTTTGATTCTTGGTTGGGGTGGCTTCTGTGTGAGTCTGCATCTCCTCCATGTGTTTGTGTGGATTTGCTCTGGTGCCCTGCCATTTTACAAAGACGTGTCTGCAGTTTTAATCCCTGCTGAAAATTGGTTTTGTTCTGTCCGCAGTAAAATTGACAGGCATTTGAATTTCAGACTTCAGGTTTCTGAATGTTTAATTCCTTGCATAATTGATGGTGCGGTGGTAGTATTGTTGCCTCACAGCTATAGGTTTTCTGGTTTGATTCTTGGTTGGGGTGGCTTCTGTTTGGGGTCTGCATCTCCTGCCTGTGTTTGTGTGGATTTGCTCTGATGCCCTGCCATTTTACAAAGACGTGTCTGCAGTATTAATCCCTGCGTCTCTGCTGAAAATTGTTTTTGTTCTGTCCGCAGTAGAATTGACCGGCATTTGAATTTCAAACTTCATGTTCTTCAGAATACATAGTAGCACAACCTTTTTTCTAGCAATTTTCTAAGTTTATAAGATGAATATTTTAAATTTGTCCCTATTTTTGCGACTGTATTCCCCATTATTGGCTTCGTCCAGGTTTTTGTGCTAAGGTTGACAGCTATGGCAAGAACTGAATTCACTGAATATGGACTGTAGAATTGTGCATATTTACTGATAAAGGTGCACTGTAGAATTGTGCATATTTACTGATAATGGTGGACTGTAGAATTGTGCATATTTACTAATAATGGTGGACTGTGGAATTGTGCATATTTACTAATAATGGTGGACTGTAGAATTGTGTATATTTACTAATAATGGTGGACTGTGGAAGTCTGAGTAGACTTTTTATGATAAATGTTCTCAACTGGGCAGTTTTGCCATTATGGGTGCATATGTTTTGTTTCATTGCTTACTGGAAAAATGTTCAAAACAAATTTAAAACACCCTCTAACAAGTGTACTGTATTGTACAAGGAATATAATTTTAGTACAATGAGGAAGGTGTATCAAAGAGCACATGTATGTTTCATATGCAAGGGGCCTATGATTGAAAACAGCCCAAAATTAATCTTTATCTGCCACTGGCAAAATGTATTTTCTTTGAATGTGGGTTTCAATGCTGTTTCAATGAATGTGAGTTTCAAGGGCAGAGAAGTTTTAATGCTAAGTTTTCATTGTGAGACTGCATTGCTTTGTTTAACAGATTACTTAATGTTTGTGCTGTAAAATACAAAATAAAACTTTCAAATGAAGTCCAATCATTGAAGTAAAGCAGTATGCACATTAGTGTTTATGGTAAATGGAGTGAAATAGCCAGGTAATGGTTAATTGGAATGGCTGCAGAGGCTCCAGTTCAACCATTATTTTGTCAGGGGGGGGGAAGGGCAGCAAACTCAGACAGGCCCAGCTGAACTATACCTCCCAACTGTCCAGATTTTCAAAGAATGAATAGATTTTTGCTTCTTATTTTTGGTTTGTTGTTCATAAAATTTGTAGTTTTAATTCCTAAATGATTTGCCAGAAGTCACTAAATAATAAGTTTCAGACTTCATAACCTTCATAAAAATGCATGTTAAAGTAAGAGCCGTTCTATCAACTGTCTCAATTTATACAAGAGCAATTTTAGTACTGTTTATATGTGCCCCAATATATTTGGCCTTGTTCAGATTTACTGCATTAACAGGTTGAGAGGTACATGCAAATAAATTGCTTTATAGAATTAGGCATAGCCAACCTCTCAACTGTCCCCAATTTTTGGCTCAAAATGTTGCTCTTCCCCTAATAATCCCTCCATAAAATAGCAATTTTGGAAGAAAACATGGAGGGTTTACAATTAAGAAATAACTGTAATAATCAAAGTTATAGATTACTTGAAATGCATGTAGATTCTTTTATTTTGTCAGCTGCTCAAGGTAGCAGTACTAATATTAAAGTGTCCCTTCTTTGACAGGTAGAAGCTGTATTGTGTGTCTATTTTATATTTTTGCATCACATTTTTGGTCCATTTTTCATAAAATTGTGTTTTTGGCAAATTAGTGACAAATCACTAAAGACTGAAGTTAGAAAATGACAGACATTTGAGTTCCAGATTTTATACCCTTCAGAAAATTCATACTAATGCAAAGACCTATTCTATTATCTTTCTAAGTTTATTAGAGCAATATTTAAAATTGTCCTTCTTGTTGTGCCTTTGTCCCACTTCTGTGTATGGCTTTGTCCAGATTTCTTGCTCTTGAAGTTGAGAGGTATGACAAATGTGTCAGGGCCATCACAGTCAGCCAGAGAGATTTCAAATTGTGACATGCTTGTTGCACCCCACTCCCCATGTCGTGACTCTGGATGTGTCCAAGCAAGGCAAGGAGTAGTTGTATCTACCTTGGATGGGGAGGACACACTGCATAAGTACTACAGTGGCTTTTCATCTGTCCTTGATTTTGCAGAATGGTCTGGTTTCTGTCATATTTTTGTACTGTTGATTTATGCTTATTACTCAAAGTGCCTGTTGCTCTGTGTTTAAGTAGCAATGCTTTAATGACCATAAGGTAAGCTTGTCTGACATCGTAAGATGCAAGTAAGCTTTAATAAGCATACTGTTAAAGAATTGCCAACATTGAAAGCCTTTCTGTTGTTGCCATGCAGAGAATACTTGACTAGATAATGTATAAGCCTTGGGTATTAAAGGACAGGATTCCATTATTTTAAAAAGCTCATTACACTTGTTGGAGACTTCCAGTCATCTCTACAGGCTTTACCCGTAAACTAAACAGAATGCCAATCATGTGTGGTCCATAACCTGTACAGTAATCCTTTAAGCAATGTATCTTGAGCTTGTTTCTTGTTTGCTTTTCATTTTTACTTTTATCATGTTTTCCCCATGAAACGTTGTCAGGCAGCAGGTCTTTTTGGATAAGAAACATTTTTACAAGTGGGGCATCACATAGATTTCTACTTTCAGCATGTTGCTTGGTACTTTAATAAAGCTGAATATATTATAATTAGAACTGCAGTGCAAGGAGAAGTAGTTTGAGTTGAGTGCTTCTGGTTTTTCTTATACTTGATTTTGACTGGCATTCCAGTAATGTATTTAAAAAGTAATTTATTTTTTCATGCCTCACAACCTTTTGTTTCCATCTAGATATTAAGTAAGCTGTCATGCAGCCAATGCATTGAAATATTTTTATTCTTCTACACTTATTTTTGTCTTGATTGGACTTTCATAATGATGGTTTGCCACCCAGGGCAGCGTATTTAATTAAAGTTAGTTTTTTTGTGGTTTTGTGCATAGCTCCTCCCCTTTATGGTTGACCACACCCCTTCCCTTTGACCCCGCCCATTCAGCGTCTCCTGCAGCCCCCCTGTGATTTGAAGTCACCAGCCGCCACTGACCCTAACCCTAAGGTCCGTCACTAAATCGCACAGTCACTTCACCTGTGCCCTAACCCTAACGTCCACACAATCGCATACTTACCTCACCTGCGCCTTCACATCCACACAATCGCACACTTACCTGAACCCGACCCGTAACTTCCCACCACAGCACTGAAAATACCGAAGCAAGAGAAACGGGCAACCAAATTCTTTCCCTAGGAAAAAATTTGGTTTTCTGTTTCTTCGATATTTGAAAACGGGTCGATATTAGAACACTCAAAATTTTGAAAGTTCGGTGTTCTAATATAGACCCGAAAAGTCTACCCTCGGGGGGGGGGGGGGGGGGACATGTACTGTACATTCAGAAGGAAAAAAAAGGACAAAAGAAAAAGAAAACAAGGATCCCTCTGCTAGGAGGGTAACAAAAGCACAGGGGCTAGGAAAGAGGGAGGGACTGAATACTTCAACAGTGAAGAGAAGGAGATCTACTGTAATGGTAAGATTTTACACAACTGTACCATGTTGTTCCATATCACTATTGCAATATTCTTTACTAAAGGGTGAGTACAAGAGCAAAGAGGAAGCCTGTGAAGAGGAAGGCAGAGAAGAGCTCACTACAAACCCATGCAGAATAGCCCTGGCAAAACCCACCCTGGAAATAAAATCCAATTTGTATTGTTTAGAGAAAGTATGAACAGAGAACCACTAACAGCCTCAAGGATTGAATTGGTGTCCAAACCTTTGAAAAAGAAATCAGATGAGGCCAACTACCCTAGAATGTGCTTTTACAGAAAGATTTGCCCTGAAAAGAATAACAAAAGGAAATGGCCCTAGATATCCAGGATGATATGATTTGCTTGGAACTAGTTCAAGATTTGTTGCAAGAGATACCCGGTCTCTGTGAAACACATAAAAAGGAGGCATAGTTCAGACATTCTCGACTGAAATAAGAGCTAAAAGAAGAATAGTCCAAGTACAATGTTGCAAAGAAACTGAACTAGTAGGTTGAAAATGAGCCCGAGAATTTTTCACATACAAAATTGAGGTCCCAAGAAAGTGAAATAGGCTTTCTGGGAGGCAAGACATGAAGGGCGCCTATAAGAAATTCCTTAACTTCAGACAGGCCAAAAGAAAATTCAAGGGCAAAGGAGCAGAAACTGCTGATAGATGAGCTTTAACTGAAGAATGTGTCAAAATGGCAAAGAGCAGATCACTAGAGAGATAATTAGAGGAACCTCTGCAGAAAAAATTCTGATGATGAGAGAGGCACCAGACAGAAAACAATTTTCCATTTAGATATATAGGATTTTCTGGTAGTGGATTTCCTGGCCTTCTGCAGAATGCATGTCCTCGGGGGGGGGGTCCTAAAATTAATCAAATTCCTATCACCCACAGTGCCATCTGAAGAGTGAAAAGGTGAGGATGGAAGAGAGATCCTTTGTCTTGTGTGATAAGATTCACTCTGTGAGGTAACTTGTGGCGATTGCCCCTTGCCAAGTGATTAAGGAAGGGGAACCAATGCTGTCTAGGACAAAAGGGAGTTACCAGCATGATTATGAGCGAGTCCTGCCTGATCTTGTGCAGAGCTCAGAAACATTCCCTTCCAAGGGAAGGGCAGGGCATACACTTTCCTAGTCAGAACACTTGGTACTCTCGAATAGAATAGAGGAAGCTGTCAGTTCAGAGGGGAGGCAAAAAAATCTACCCGAGGAATATGCCACCAATGGAGTATGTCCAGAAACAAATCTCTGTGGAGCATTGGATGCATGACCCTGCATTCTGGGTTAGTGCGAGTGTGTGAGAGCAATGTTGAATCTACCCCTGAAGCTTGAGCCAAGGAAGTAAAGGAACAGGGAACTCCAGGGGTGGCAATGTTGAAGCCACATTGATATGAGATACCATTGAAGCTTTCTCATATAGGGACTGGCGAGATGAAGCATGTAGTGGAGACTATAAATCCCAGAACCTTCAGAAATTCATTGGCCATGAGAGAGAGGAAAGACTGAAAAAATATTGTCAGAGAAAACCTTGGGAGCAGAAAGAGAAGCCAGCATGGGAATAGTCTGAAGCCTGCACCAGAAAGGGTGTCAGAACTAATTTCTTGACATTCATGGTGAACCCCAGACTTTGTAAATGACAACTGATAAAGTGGAGATCCTGCAACAGACTGCTGGGAGAAAGAGCTTGAATGTGCAGGTCACCCAGATAGGGAAAAATCTGCATAGCCCAAAGCCTGTAAAAAGCAATGACAGGAGCAAGGCATTTGGTGAATACCCTTGGGGCAGCAGAAAGGCTGCCCTCATGACCAAACCACACTAACCATGGGTAAATCCAACATTACCCACACCCAGCCATGGATTATTTCCACAATACCTCATTAATGATGCACTGCAAGGTGAATACAAGTAAAAGTACTGCTGAAATGAAAATACTGTCGTGGTTCCTACAGCATTCTTTGCTCAACTCCCCTCAAAAATACCCCAAGTGCAGTATCAGAGAGCATCATTTGGACAGCTAAGTAGTACTTAAGAAATAAAAATCCCAGGTAGTGTGAAATACAAGGGTAAAGAAGAAACTTTTCAAAATAATCCAGACAGGCATTCTGATATGTTTTAGTGGTCTAGATATGACCCAACAAACAACGAACAGATGTCACAGAGTAACAATATAATTTCAAGACTATCACTGTTTTGTGCTGCAGTGGACAATATGTTGCCATGTTTCCTGTGTACAAGCAAAGTAGAATACTTTCAAATACACTTTTTGGTAGCTCATAGCAGGCAAGCTCATAGCAGGCAAAGTATCAGCAATTTCCTGGTTTGAAAAATCAGTCTACAACAGAAGCAAGGTAAAATAAAAGTCAGCCATATACCTTTACGCAAATATGACTACAACGATGTGCCCTGGGATTCATTATTGCCTACACTAAGTGTACACTGTTCTGAGTGAACAGACAGCACATATATAACTCGCACCTTCTTCTTAATTTTAGTTTTCTTACTCATTTTCTTGTAGTTTTAAAGAATGATGGGGATTCATAAAGGTTACCACAAAACGCAGATTACATGTACACTTAGTATAATTTTCCTAAGTGACTAGAAAGCCTATTAAAAACGCAGTAGGGATGTTCTTGAATACAGATCGTGTACCTAGATAGGTTAGGTGGTTTAATGATCAGTTCAAGATTCAATGCTTCTTAAAGGCAAAAGTTGCCAGTCTTAGGGCAGCCTTTCCCAATAACATTCCTGTACAGACTTCCTAAAAACAGTACAATATGTCTTCACAAGGAACATTAAAATCACTGAAATTGATATTAGTTATGCCCAAAGCACACCACTCTGTGCCATATAGAAGAATGACCAGCATACAAGAGCTAGCACTATAAGCACAGATGTGAAGTCTTGTATATTTCAGGAGGTTCAAAGCTAGGGTACTGCTTGTACAAACCTGAATATATAGTCTGTTATAGCCTGCTAATGTTGCACACTCTGAAAACTGAAACACATACTACATTAAAAGCAGAAGAGTAGACTAGAGCACACTCTGTTAATAGTGTATATAGTTAATTTAGTTCTTTAGGTGGAATAAGAAAATGGTTGCATTATGTATCAATGCATGAATATGAAATTAAATTGTACTTGAAATTTTGAGGCACAGCAATATAAATTTGACTTGTGTTTTTAACCTATAAATAAACAGAGATACTGAATGTTGTCTGATGCTTAGATGTATTCAGGCATCAAGCTTGGAACCAGGAGGATTTTAAATGTTTCACCGACATATTTTGAAGATCAAATCCTGAGCCTGCTCATTCTGTGCTATTCAAAATATAAGCATAATTGAAAGGACATAAAACAGGCTGCTGATAAGAACTTGTGTGCGTGAAGTTCTGGAACATCCTCGAACACCACAAAATGACAACCTGAAACTATATTGTTGCACTTCATTGGGTCCATTCTGCAATACCAAAAGTAGAGAAATAAATGCTATGGCTAAAAATCCAAAACTCATATCCACCTTCACCCCTTCAGGGTACGTACCACATTATTCGCTTGCCATTATAGCTTGTATTGTACATAGCTAAAGAACTGAGTTGTAGAGAAGATTATAATGTAGTGCACTTAAAATGAGCTACCTTGGTGTCTGAAGTTCATACATCTCCAGCAGCCACAAGGGGGCATCAACATTATTACATACTACCCTCACAGCTGGGAAAGGATTCCCAGCTGGTGCAGAAATGCAGTTCTTAAATATAAAACAATTTAACTGGTATGTAATATACAACATGTGTGTACAGAGGGGGGTATTTCAAAGCACCATGAAGTTCAGGCGTAAACCTTGGACATCATTTTTGTTTTTATTATTCAAAACATGGATTTTACCAGCTCACCTACTCTGGTAGGGACTTCAATGCAGGAATCTTTGCTTTTCTCTTTTCCTAGTTGAACTCTACAGTTCCCTGCAAAACGGTGTCTACAGGACTGCAATCAGTTTCTCTCAACATTTAAACAGAGTAGGTTGCACACACAAAAAGCATTTGTTAAGCTTTCACTTACAGTGCCTTGTAATTAAGCAGGTCACCATATTGGTCAGCCATAGGGCTCTTTGTTTCTACTTGAGTGGTTGCCTCCTTCCCCTGTAACTGAAGTAAATTTGACTTTTACATTAAGAGCTGTAATACTTACCTTATAGCTTTAGGACACCTTAGGAAACCTTGTAAACTGCAATAACCCCGCTATGCTCGGGCTCTCTTCGCTCCCCTCCCTGCTCCCAATTCCCTCCCACCCCCAGTACCTCTAAATTTATAGTACTATAGCCACTGCCCCACTTTCTAGATCCTATCTGCTTTCATGTGGTATAATTCCACCCACCCCCATTCTACTACCTACATTTTAATAGCACCTATTAGCTGTCATCTGGCATTCTCCCATCCCCCTTCCAGTACCTTTACCTCACCACTCAATCTTCTGGTGTTGCATCACCAGGTATAACAGTTCCTTAATTCACTAGCTGAATCACAGATAATGATATACTCCTCTTTACTACCCCTCTTGTTCACACCATACCTCCTTCAGGTCCCAAAAGGCCATACTATCACACCAGCTGTAAATCCTTCCACCTTCAACCATACTTACAGTACTAGATCCTATCCAACATTTTGTTCAGTCTATCAACATCTCAACCCCAGGCACATTAGCTCTAGATCCAAACACTACCACAAACTAATAAACAAATTCCTGAAGTTCATCACCAAGTATAGACTCAACCTAATACTTGGTGGTGATATTCACCCCAACCCTGGCCCACTCACTTCAGATACACATACCCCCTCTACTTGCAATCTAAGCTACAAACCTACAATTAATAGGCCCACTAACTCTCTCCTAGTCTGTCATCTCAATATTAGAAGCATTAATAAGAAGGTACATGAATTGCATGCACTTCTGGATGTCCACTCCCCTGAGATTCTCTGTTTATCTGAAACCTGGTTAAACCCTAACACTAAAGACAATGAAGTGTTACCACCTGGGTACAACATACACAGGCTGGATCGTGCTTCGAGGAAGGGGGGTGGGGTAGCTGTACTCTATAAATCTGAATTGAATGTCACCATAGATGTAATACAACCTCCTCAGATTAATAACTCAGAGATTATTGCCACTAAATTGCAACTTAATGAAAATAAATGCATTAATATCATCTGTATGTACATTCCCCCAGGTAACAATATATCTACATTTGAAGATATCCTGCACTGGCTATCATGTCACTACCCCCAAGAAACCCTACTTCTTGGAGACTTTAACATAGACTGGGGCACCTGTTCCTCAGAATCCCCAACCATCTATATTAACCTGCATGCATTTACACAAATCATATCCACCCCTACCAGGATAGGTAAACCCAACCAAAAAGAAAGTATACTTGACTGGGTACTCAAACAGTCACCCCCAACTGTACACCTCTCGTACCCTCCTTAATGGCCTAAGCGATCACCTTCTCACATATGTAATTAAGCACAAATCCATTAATTCCCAACAATCCTTACTCAGAAATGTTAGAAACAATAAAAACTTTGACCCTGCCAAATTCCAACAAGAACTAAACTTATGCAATTGGTCTATTCTAAAACACCTCCCCTTAGAGGAAGCAGTAGCATACTTTAACAACAAATTCCTTGAGATCCTTGATTTGCATGCACCTGTTCGTTCAAAGAGAACCAAGGCAAAAACTGCACCATGGCTTTCTATAGAGTCTAAACTCAAAATTACCCTTAGAAACAAAGCATGGGCTTTATGGCGTTCTTCTAAAGACCCTCAAGATCACATTAAATATAGGCAATCCAGGAACGAAACCAAAAAATCAATTTTACAAGACAAAAAACAATACTACTGTAGTTTACAGACAGTAAATCAAAATAACCCTCAGAAGTTTTGGGCAGGATAAATAATCTACTACATCCTGGACAAACTTCAACCCCAATCCCTGCTGCTACTACTAATAAAACCCCTGAAGAGGTTTGATAGTTTTAACCAATTCTTTACTGAGACAATTCAATCCCTAGCTAGCCAACTACCTCCTAGCTCCCCTGGTCCTGAAAGTAGCACCCCTAGAAACCTACTCGCGTTCAGCTTCCAACCAGTCGCCACTTCACTTATCCATACCTTGATCAAAAAATTAAAACCCACTACACTTTCTGCTGATTAACTCCCTGCCGAGTACCTACAAAAATCAGCTGATGCTATTGCTTACCTCGTCTCAATACTAATCAATCGAACCATAGTAGAAACTAAAATTCCCACCATCTGGAAAATATCCTATGTCATCCCACTTCACAAAGGAGGCAGCTCTACTGAATTATCCAATTATAGGCCAATAGCTATACTCTCTCCACTTGCAAAGATTATGGAAAAATGTATTCAGACAACTCATGCACCACCTAATCCAAAATCGCCTCATGTCAGACACTCAGCATGGCTTCCGTCCTCATCACAGCACTACTTCAGCCCTCCTAGCCTTTACCAACACCATAAACCATAATTGCAACAATAATTATATATCCTCAGCCCTTTTTTGGATCTTTCCAAGGCATTCGATATGGTTGATCACCAACTTTTAATCCACACCCTGCAAACATTCTGTCTAGATACTGGAGCCCTCCAGTGGTTTCAATCCTACCTGAATGGTCGACAGCAGGCTGTCCTCTGGCAGAACAAACTCTCTAACCTTCTACCCAACACACTTAGAGTACCACAAGGCTCTATACTAGGGCCCTTGCTGTTCTCCATCTTCATTAACTACCTTTATACTGTCATCCCAAAAGTCAGCTGTATCCAATATGCTGATGACTCTACTCTGATTTGCTCAGCCACATCTCCAGTAGAGTTATGGTCAGCTACCCAGACCACCTTTAATACAATAGAAAACTGGCTTTCTGAACATCGTCTGATCCTAAATCCCAAAAAAACTAAAATGCTGTTATTTTCACCAACACGTAGGTCTACCGCTTTCACCTTTACCATAAAATCAACTGATGGCACAATAATCTCCCCTGACCCATCTACAAAACTATTAGGTGTCATCATAGACAATAATCTAAAATTTGACCTACATGTTAACCAAGCTATCAAAACCATCAATAAAAAACTAGGGTCACTTTACAGAATAAAAGCCTTCCTAACCCCTCCAGCTAAAATTGCCATAGCTCGCTCTCACCTTCTTTCAACCCTTCTGTATGCATACCCTCTACTCTCGAATTTAAACAAGACTGTCCTTAAACTCTCAATTTGCTACAACCACATTGCCAGGTTTGCCACTGGGCTGCCTTTTAGGACACATCATTACATCAATCTAAATCAGCTTGGGTGGCTTGAACTACCCAGCCTAATCCAGTATAATCAACTGATTATGGCCTATAAAATCCTCTATAATCCGGACAATACTCCTGCACTTAAAAATATTATCACCCCCTATAACAATCCTAGACCGCTTCGATCCTCTAACAAACTACCAATTTAAACTAGCAAAATTAATAACACAGCCGGTGAGTCTCTCTTTGCAAACTCTGTAAGTAGATCCTGGAACTCTCTTCCATCTGATATTACCTTACTTTCCACCTTAGGTCAATTTAAAAACTAGACTCAAACAATATTTGACACTTAACTGGCTATGTCAATGCATCAAGCCTGGCTAACTCTCTCTAGAATGTGTAAAAATCTGTTAAACAATTTACTGTGTAATTTAATCCTGACTTGTGCTCAGGATTAACTGTAACATGTGGAACTAACTTGTTTATTTATGTAATCTCTGTAAATAGTCTGTCTGTAATATGTAATGATGGTATTATGTAATGCTGTATCTGCTTACCCTTGGAGCTTTTCTCCCCGGGCCTCCGCTGAAAATGGACATGCATCCAGTCGGACTATCCCGGTCAACAAATGTAAAATAAAAAAAATAAATAAAAATGATAACTCCATTACTGATAATGCTATAGATCTACATCCTGAGCTTACAAATAGCAGGGCATGTACTAGCATTTTTCTGGCCTTAATGGCCTGGGTCACTGCAGGTCAGGTGTGTGGAAGGGGAATAGTAGGACAAAATCATTATAACCATGGGTGGTGATGTACTAGGATGCCTCAATTTCCTCTCAGACAACAGAAATCTATCAAATTACATCCAAAGGGGAGAGGGGTGACTTGTGGCATCAGAGATCACATAGCAGCACCAATGGTTGCTAATGGTGTATTTCACAGAGGCCAAAAATTAAAAAGGATAGCACGTTCTAAATGAAAAGGTCTGAAGTCAGCATCCTGTGCCACAAGCAGCTCATTTCTTCTTTTACTAGTCAGTTATTTTGTTTGAAAGGTAACCATTTTAAAAACAGGAATACAGCATGCTGTGAATGTGTTAAGGAACCCAAATTATAAATCTCAAGCCTGTGTGTTTATGGTATTCATGCCTAGAGAGACTGCTAAATATAGTTATGCTAAACAATATTTTGATAATCTAATCATGCAACATATTAGTCACAGGTTCCCACTACAACTGCTGCATAACGCATCATTGTAAATCTCTCTTCTCCATGAAAAATGCATGTATTAACTAAAGCAGTAATATCAGACCGGACCTAAAGGCGTATAAAACAGGATAAGCAAGTGTTGCATCGGTAGATATAAAGCTAAGCCAATTTTATAGACTGCACAATGTGACTTAGTATTTACTACAGTAATGCTTTTATTAAGCTATAAAATACAATTTAAAAATCCTCAATATGAATTGTCATTTTAAGTACACAATCAAAGTCTAATCTGGTTTATTGTATGTTAATGAATTTCAAATATTAAATGTCCGATTCCATTTTAAAATGAAACTCACAGCACCTCGGAACAAATTCATGGGTACATTGCATTTGTCAGTCACATGACTGAGGGGGTAGGTAAAGAATATTTTTTCAAGTGACAAGTGTTCTGAAAGACCTCTTGATTTACATCAAGATAGTAATACTTCCAAGTGTTTTGCCCCTAGACAAGTATAAAAACACACCTACTCAATGCTAAACTTTAACTCCTAATTCTTGCTAATTATTTATCTACAAAATTACAGTTTAGTAATGCAAGCAGCAATTTAGAGCTGCTGTACAATTACATCACTGAACAGTATAATAGCTACATTTCACTGCAGTTCACCACAAAGAAAAAACTCTCAGTGGTGGCAGTAGGCCAAACTAAGAAATCTTACACAAGATAAAATGTTAAGGTACATACAAGTCCATCTAACACATTTTTTAAAGTGAAAACAAAAAGACTCTCTAAAACGATGACAAAGTCAGAATTACAGCTTAATAAATAAAAATGATGCATGCATATCTACACATTTAACAAAATAGAATAAAACAAGCAGAAGATTTTAAATTATGCACACACTATAAACTGGTACAGATATTGGGATAAAGAGTGTTCAGAATATGTATGTCCATAAAATTATGTACACATGTAAAGCAAAATATAAGAAAGAAAATTTACATTACAAAAAACAAAAGATCCTTCATTCACAAATTTGTCCATTGCAAATAATTATTTTCTCGAATATGTTTGTAACACAGTGATCATGTGGAAGAAAATTTTAGAGGAAACCTAACTGTAGTAAGCAAATAAATGAAGTTGCTAGACAAAAGCAGGAGTGTTCGCAATGTATACATTTCCCCTCTGAAGGGGCATTGTAGAGTCTGAAACATTATGATCATTAACACTTATTAGGATCTTGGAATGTAAGGCGATGATACCTTGACATTCAAAGATCATATAACATCAGTCACCAGATAATCATGAGGGTGCGATTTAAGTACTGTGTTCTCTCTCTCACATCGATTATAGCAATTCCATTGCTTATCTCAGCAGTGAGATGTAAATTAACAATATGGTGCGATGATTTAGAATTTTCTTAAAACAGAAGAAATATTTAAAGTACTAAAAGAATTCTTAAAATCAGGTGGTATAGTAACATGAATTATGAATGTACACCACCTACAGATGTATTTTTTTCTACAATATGAAATTAAATGAAGATACAAGTGTAACATTTAAATCATTAAAGAATCTGTTACTTTTGATTATATAAATATGAAAAATAATGCTGCTGTGACAGAGTACTGGTACAATGTTTAAAAAAGGAACTGATTTTTAAACAAGGGCAGTAAACAGGCAGAATGCATTATGAGTAGAAATATCAGTTAGAGGACATCTAGAAACATTTAAACATTGGTTTGTATTACAGTGGTTATAGACATCAGGTATAACAACTTGGTAGGCAACATGGCCTTATAAATTTCACCTTTGATGCATATCCACCTGCTGTGGTCGACATGGGCAGTTCTTCTTTACAAGCACATGGGGAGCTGCATACTCTGGCCATGTGACAGTACACCTTAAAACAGGAAGCTCTTCGTTACAAGTACATGGGGGATGCATACTCTGGCTGTGTGGCAGCACCCTGACTACGCATTCCAATTGCAAGCCAGCAACAAATTGTATCAGCTGCTTCTGCTACACAGAGGGGAAAGTACTTTGTGTATTTATTATGGAGCTTGAACAGTTACTGGGCCAGTTTTAAGCTCTTCACAAATCACAATCTGCATAATTATCAAAATGTTCGCCATTTTCTGTTACAACTACATGTTATGAACAGTAGGAAGAAGTCTAAGCCCTTTTCCTGAAATATGATTTTGCATACAGCATACAAAATCACACAACTGTTCATTTGGCACTGTCCCAAAGCAGATCCATTCAAATAAAACTGTTTCTTAGTTGAAATGCTGTGGCTGAATAATCCACTGCCTAACATGCACATAGACATGAACACAGAGCATTTTACTGTGTCTGTGCATGTGTGCATGTGATTCATCACTGAAAAGAGAAAAAAATGTTGATTTTAGATAAAGACATTTACAGACATGAACACAGAGCATTTTACTGTGTCTGTGCATGTGTGCATGTGATCCATCACTGAAAAGAGAAAAAAAAATGTTGATTTTAGATAAAGACATTTACAGAACAGAACCTGTGAATGCCAGGATGGGTAAAAGTTTGAGAAAGTAAACTACTGATCTGCAGACAAAGTCAAATGATGCCTTTCTTTCTTCACAGCAAGATGAGAAAGGAAGTTGCACAAAAGGTATAAAAAAGGTTATGGCAGATACATTGAGCAGGAGAATAATTTGGTAATTGGTTGCCTCTGCTGCCATCTAAAATGGTAACACACATTTTTTCCCTCTGCTGCCATCTAAAATAACATCACACATTTTTTGCCTCAGATTAATGAACCTTCACTGCGACTTCTAAAAATACAAATAAAGATAAACTTTGTATTTGTAAGTGGGTACCATGCAGAACATCGCTACAGCAGTGAGCCACTGTAAATATTGATCATTAGAAAACCCCAGAGTGTGCTCTTTGGGGATTATTCTTTCCCCCAAGATAGTGTGCTCTCTGTGTTGGTATTATAGGTTCATAGATAGGTACTAGGCTATTGGCCCTAGAGCCTATACAAGCCTAGCCAAATGGTACCCTGGCTTTTGCCACCCAAGAAATTTGATTTTCCTGTGCCCCTGTCAAGCAGAGCCACAGAGATGATCCCCGGGGTGAATTTCCCATTTCCCATCCAATCCGATTTTTCTTGAAGAGTGCTAATGAGGAGCTTTGTTTGATATAGATAGGTAGTTTGTTCAAGAGTATGGGAAGTCTCTGGGATAAGAATCTATCCCTCCAGCATGTTGTTTATTGTGGTGACAAGGTTTAGGTCCCTAGAGTGTGTAGCTCGGAGGTATTGGGATTTCTTTACAGTGGAGCATGTCTTAACAGCTCTGGGTTTGACATAGCTTTGTATGTTAGGCAGAGATCACCTCTGAGTAGGCAATATGTGACGGAGTAAAGCTGGAGTTTTTGAGACAGTCTGTGTAGGGCATCTGTTTGAGGCTGGTAATCCTCTTTGTGAGGTATTTCCATGGCCTTTCCAGTTGTTGTAGATGTCTTGTGAGATACATACCAAAAGGAGCACTGTACTCTATAATGGGTCTAATGAGTGATGGGTAGAGGGGAACAATTACCTCTTTTTTCCTGGATGAGAAACCTTTTGTGATGAGGTGTGCCATGTAGAATGATTTCCTTACTGTGGCAATGTGATTATCAAAGGAGGGACTACTGTCCACCTGTGTCCCAAGGTCTCTTATCACACTTTTGGTGTTAAGTATATTACCGCCTATGTGGTAGTTCATGGGTACAGAATTTTTACCAAAAGGACTGCACTTTTTGGCATTGAGCTTGAGGTCATGGCTTTGACACCAGACATCTGTCTCAGTGAGGCCCTTTTGTAGGATGTCTACATAGTTAGGAGTTTTGATTATGGCTCCTAGTTTGCAATTATCTGCAAACTTTGTTAGCCAAAGACCTTCTGTTTTAGCCTGTACTTCAGAGAAGTAGATACCAAACAGGAGAGGACCTAGGACTGAACCCTGTGGTACTCCACTTGTCACTGGTCTGAAGTCGGATTTAGAGTCTGCTACTTTCACAGTGTGGGTTCTGTCAGTCAGCCAGTTGGCAACCCACCTTGTGACATAGGGATCCCTAGTTTAGGGAGTTATCTATAAATTCCAGAGTGGGGGATGGTGTCAAAAGCCTTGGCAAGACCTAGATAGGCTGTGTGAACCACCTTACCCTCATCTACGGCTTTGGGTATATATTTAGAAGTAGGACTCCTGTGGGAGGGGGCTGTTTCCCCAACATTGGAGATGTAATGGGCTCATCCTCTAAAAAGTGTTTTAAATATAAAATCTTGAAATACTGACTGTGGATCCGAGTTCAGTCAGAACACCTTCTGAAAATCATTACATTTAATTAATTATTTTATTATTTGCCAACTAGGGGTCGATCAAACTGATTTTGTTGGAGACTTTTACACTACACATTCCCACACCTACACATTAAAATATATAGCAATTTCTGAGGTCAATTTACATTGGGTTGGGGGATGCTGCAATGAGATACTGCAATTACAGACTTGGTATAGATCCTTCCCCAATTGCTGTTTCAATTCATAAACATGTATACTCTCCTGTCTATAGAAACACAGGATAAGTTAATTTCCTTTGCATGTTAAAATGAAGTTAAAGCTAGTGTTATAGCTATCTCGGGAGCTTCCTGGGCTCTCCTGAACAAGAATAATGTTAAGCATTGTATTGCTATAGGCAGTGTCATATGTAACTGCTGTGCTAAATTACTAGATATTAAAATAAAAATGTGCTATATACAGCAGTAGGTAGTAGACAATAAAAACTTTAAAAAAATCAGTAAGCACTTTCATATTTTTATTTTAATTTTCGAAACTACTGCCGTACACAGTATATTTTTATTGTAATTTTATTTTTGTATGTGTTACTGGATAACCACTTGGTATTTTGTTTTAAATTAGTAGATAAGTATTATTCTGTATATTGCCTACAATATCATATGCAAGTTTTCACTTAAATATTTTTTTGTCTAAGGGTACTTTCAGTTTGACCCCTCATGTAGTATTGTTTCCTTGCAAGTGAGGCAGGTATTATAGTTAAGTCCAGTACTGATTTTCATATTTGGCCTTCAAAAATCCGAGTCAGTGGCACAACAGGCAGCGCTCTTGCATTTGATGCTGGAGGACCTAAATACTGTGGGGTTGTATTCCAGGTGACTGGATTGCCAATACTGCATTAGGTGGTGCTGCAATCCAGTATGCGTGTCATACTTCAGATGAAATATTAAGCCAAAGTCCCGGCTACTTGAGTTGGTGGTAGCCAAGGTATATATGAAAGATCCCATGGAACCCACTGAAAAGAGTAGGGGTCCTTTATTTACATATTCCAAAATTTACATGCACTGGCGTGCATGCACACACACACACACACACACACACACACACACACACACACACACACACACACACACATTTCTATTTCTTACTATTTATCATAATTTTTCTTATAATATTCTCATTGTTTTCTTCCACAATTGATTCCCACAAGCATAACCTGATTTTTCCAATATATCTGCCAAAATCCATTTCCGATTAAACAATATTTCACCCAGTCTTTCACGCCAAATGACGCATTTTAAATAAAATAAATTGTCGATCTTTCTCACATATTCTCTTAGTCTAATAATATCCATACATAATCCTATTTATATCAATACTCAAAAAATGTACATATCTTTTTAGAGTTTCACCACTTAAAAACACCCACACAACATGCTCTGTTCTCTCTTCTTCCTGTAAAATAAACACTCTTTCCAGCTTTACCTTTATAATTGCATATCCCCCTTTACTGGCAACTTATTCATTACCAGTGTGGAGTCTGCATGTCCTCCATGCAGTCGAGTGATGTTAAAGACATGCAGGTATGTGCGAGCGTGAATGGGTGTGCCTTCATTAAAGGTTAGGCGTCGAGCTGGCAACTTGGCACCATAAAATCCACTGCCAATCATGAGCGGACTGGAGTTCTGCTGAGGCGACGCCTAACCGGGAAAAGCCAAAAGACTTTTATTCTCTTTTTCTTCTCATCTCCCAGAATTTTTTGTACTTGTATTTATTTAACCAGTCTGAATAACAGAAGCAGAACAACCAACTGGATTTAGTAACCCCAAACCCTCTTCATCTTCACTCATATACAACACAAAGTACAAAACTCTTTTCACTGTGTTTTATCCATTTGAAAGAAAATACAAATTGCACAATTTCCTTTTCTTACTTTAGTGGGATCATACAAGTATTTGACATGTATACTATTTTTCCCATTAATACTGGATTTACCAGATAAATCTTTTACCTGAATGAATCTATACGTCTTCCACAGAAGACTTTCTTTCATTTATCAAACTCTTCCATCATGTCAAAACTACATATTTTTTCCCCAAATTTTATTGCTGACAAAGACTTCATTCATTGAAAAACACACACCCCTAATTTTCAGCACATCACTCAAACCATTAATTTTATCTTTATTAAAAGGTCATTCCCATTTCCTCTAAACATCCATTCAGACTAAACACTTCCATCACCCATATTGTTTTTCTACAACTATTTTTTTAAACAACTTTACTGAATTATCACTTGTGAGAAATGTAAATTTACATTTATACAAAAGTAATCAAAGTGTATTAACACATTAAGAATCATTATACTTCACATATATTGCTATATATCATATAACCTAAGCAATATTACTTAAGAAACATCTTTATCACTAAGACACAATCCTAATTGCAAGCATTTTACATCACAAACCATACTGACAGTCCCAGTTGTAGACATTATACATTACTTATAATCTAGCCATTTTCAGTCAAACATTACATAGCTCATTTACGTCCTGCCTTCTTTTAAACCTTATTCACCCCCTGTATGTATTGTTCCCACAATTTCAATTTTTCCTCTGTAGTTTGCTCCTAACCTTTTCTAAAGATCTCAATTCCAGTTGTTTCATCACTTAATATATTCACTACTTCTAATATAGTTGGTTTAGATTTTGATTTCCATTTTCTAGTAATAGCTTTTTGGAAGCCACCATAATTACACACTCTGGGACAGATACTGAATCAACATTTACTTTCCTAAGTACTTCATCCAATTCACCAACAGTATTTTTTCCCCAAATCCTTCCTTACCTCATTCTGGAAATTTTTCTTTCCATTCACTTATTTTCCATCCTTATTCTTATACACATTTTCCACATTCAGTACTAAAATACTCAATTTGCTCAAGTTCTCTCCATCTCCTTTTATATTTTTTTTCATTTTTATCATTATACTAATATCCTTCTTTACCATTTGAACCAAATATGTAGATTCCTCCTCCCCTCATCCTTGTAAATAAATATATCTGCCCTCATCCTTGTAAATAAATATATCTGCCTTAAAAAAAAAAAAAGAGTAATGCATTTTTGCTCAATTTTATATATTCCATTTCCATATAATACTCTATTATTCTATAAATTCTCCAATACACTTCTAGAAACTTTCCTACACTTCACCTTTTCGTCCTTTCTTACATCATTCTACCATTGGGGAAGAAATACTTTTTATACTTATTTTTAATTTAAGTCCACCACACAGACCAAGTCTTTTATAGTTATATGATCCTTCCATAACTACAGTACTTTGCACTCTCAAATATCATCCCATAATTTACCAATATCATCCCATAATTTACCATTTAATATTTTTATTCCCTTTGCAGTTTAATATACTCCTTTCTTCCATCTATATCCATATTACTAAATGGTTTGAAAAAAAAAGTGTCACAACTAAATCACCATCTGCTACCCCCAAGCCTTCCAATAATACAAAACAATTTCAGATCCAAGTAGTGCCCCCCCCCCTTAAGTCCACACAAGTCCATTGACCTTTGCTCCACACAGCTAATTTACCACATTATCACTTCCTGTATTTTCTTACACCTTTCCCTTAACCCAAATCTCCTGCAATTATAATTTTCATGTTATGGACCACATTTATTATGTGATGAAACAGATTCTCTTTCCTAGCTAGTTATATATGCATATAATGTTGTAATTTTATAAACATCATCCACAACATACATCTTCTAATAGAACATCCACATCACATTTAGTGCACCATTCCAGTATCTCTATCCTTCTTTCAGTGTTAATACTGAAACTCCTTACAAATTTCCAACCTCCATTCTAGAACTCTCATCTCTGACTTTCACAATGTTTTCAATAGTTTTACTCAAGCCCTGCATGCATTTTTATCATTTTAAAATTCATCAGTTCCAAACTGCAAAGTAACAATTTAACGTTTAAGTTACTACCAGAAAACAAACTGTTCCATAGACAAACTTCCTTTTTGTTGCACAGTTTCAAACATTTCATCATCAGTCCCTCAGTTTCAAATTAGTCACTAAAAGTCTGTGAGCCTATATGTATAGAAGACAATTTCCAGAGCTTTAAAACCTAGTTACTAAACTGTCTCACTGATAATATCAGTAATTCTGCTCTTATTCTCACAGTTAGTCTTCTGTTCTTTTTTAAAACACAAACAACCCCAGCAGCTCGGATGAACGACCCATTAGCCCAATGAAACAAGAAAAATATAAAACTATAAAAACCACCAAGTCGATGCACGGCCAGAATAATGACTTGCCATGTCTGAAGAAGGCAAGTATGTCTATGTTATATTAAAGTTATCCGCTTACATCCATGTTATACTAAAGTTATCTGTTATACCAAAGTCATTATTCTGGTCATGTACTGACTCGTTTTTTTATAGTTTTATATTTCTCAACAGTTTTATTTACACAGTTTGCTGCTGCTCTCCTTTTTTGCCTGCAATCACTACTGCACGAGTTTAAATTACTGCATTCTCCGCTGCCACAAAACCAGACTCTTCCTCAGCTTCTTGCTACTTTCCTCTTACTGTCCGTCACTGTTGTATAAAAGTTTTTACTGTTGCATTCTCTATCGCCACATCAACTGGTTCCTTATCCAGTATACTATCAGCATTTCCATTGTCAGTCTCATCCCATGAAACAGCAAAACTGTCACATGGTCATCCTGCTGGATTTTCAGCAGTAAGCCTTTCTGATGCCAGTTCTGTTATCTGGACCATTCGAACAGATTTGTTTAAGTCATTGTCCATTGAGACAGCTAAGCACTGCTCATTTGCATCACATACCATGCGAGTCTTTATCTACATTCTGATACTACATATCTAACATTCTGTCTCTCCAAGTTCTCATTTTCCACCTCCAAACTCTCCAAAGTTTTTCTCTCCTCCTCTAGGCTTCTGCTTCCCTTAGACTTGATGCCCTGGCCAAATCTCCCCTAGTAGTAAAAATACCACCTTAGGTCTCACACAGAGGGGACTAGCCTAGACGGACTAACCTGATCAACAAAAGGATAAATAAAATAAAAAAGAAAAGTTTAGGAAAGATGGCTGGGACCAGAACAGATGCACACATGTTGGTGTTAACCTACAGAACTGTGCAAGCCTTCTTGTGACAAATTTAGCAGTAAAATTATAATATTCTGGGCATACTTACTTGCTTCCCACTCAAGTAAGAGTGCCCCCAAGGGTGGTGGTCGTACTAAAACATTTGCATATCATTGTGGAGTCTGTGACTATAAAAGGGAAACCATACCTTCAGACAGTTTTCGAGTATGGATGACTTTCAATTTCACATTTCCTTTCTCTGTCTCTTAGTTTTAGAATTACAACAAAACATTACATGTTCGGAGCATGTTAGTAATGTAACCACTTCAACAGCATAGACACATGGCACTATTTATACACCATTCACTTTTCTTCCATTTTCAGTTTATTGAAAACTTATCTGCCCATGACTATAGACTGACCAGAATTTCACAAATGTCTATATTCTCACCTTATATTTTTGCTCTGTTCCTAATAAAATGTGCGATTTTCTGCAAAATCATCAAAATCAAAGACTGCAGTCACCAACTAATGACAAGATATTTCAGATTCAGACTTCATATCCTTCAGAAAATGCGTGCTACACTAGAGTCAATTATCTGAACTAATTGGGACCTAGGGTAGTTCGGATAATCAAACATATAATTGAACCAGAAAAAAATTCTTGTTTTTTCTGCATGTAGGAATACACTTTCAACCATTCAGCAATTTCAATGGACAATAAAGAATATTGTTCACACACAAGCTGGCTACAAGCTCAATAAACATTGTCAAGCAAATATGTATAATGTTTACATTTTCAGACTATGATTTTTTTCTACCCAAAAACTTTGGAAAGCTGGTTCAGATAATTGAAGTTTTGGATAATCGACTCTTTACAGTAATATAAAACCTATTGTTTTTGCAACTTTCTAAAAGCAATGCTTAAAATTTGCCCCCTAATTCTGGGCCTTTGTCCTCCTGTTATTTCTGGTTTTGTACAGAATTCTTGTGCTAAGAGATTGAGAGGGACACTTGCATCTTGTCGATATGTGACTGGTAGACATGAGCTGCCATTTTGTACTGCACAAGCGACTGCTTGTCTGGTGGTCAGTTGTTGCTTCTTGTGTTCCTGCCCCCAGGTCATCTTTTCTAGATGGATTAGTGACAATACACAATTCTCCTTCGAGGTTTCTACTTGGAAAATCTTGTTAAACTGTTGCACTGTAAAATAAAACAAGTAAACAATTTGCTCATTTGTGTGATGGCTGATAAGACAGAACTCTCAGGCTAGCTGCCTATTGTCCTGTCATCCATGAAAAAATATTTTTCATCTTGAGTTGCTAGTTCAATTTCTTTAGTTTGTCTTCAGTGATGACAGCTGTCAGTTCAGACAGCTACTGAAGTGATTGTATTGAGAAGCAAAGTGCATCCTTCTATCTGGATTGCCTTACCATTTCGCAGAGCCACACCCACAATGTTTGGGCATTGCTATCACTGCAAAATAAGTACATAAACACAAAAACAGCGTCTCTTCTGGATAAAGGAGAAATTTAAACTTTGGCAAAATTCAAAATGGAGACAAACCACCATTAACTGTGGTGATGTTATTGTTAGTTTCAAGGGAGGGCATGATCCCTCGCAGTGCATTTGCCATGACCACAACTCTGCATGCCCATCTACAGGATACTAAGTACTTCAGAAAAGCTATGACACAGTACAAGTTCCAAGTCCCATTCTCACCTGGCCAAAAAAGCTAGTTATTGCTGTACTATCTTGCCATTCTGATGAAGTCTTTCTGTGGTCCTATAAAAGTCAGCACTGAATTATGGGGAATAAAAGGTACAGAGTTGAAATCTCTTCTTATTTGTAGCTATGCCACTGAAGGTAACAAGATGTTCAGGGTCTATATTAAAATCATGAAAGCTTACAACCGCGAATACCACTACATCGACATAAACGAAGTACAACAAGAGCAGAATACGTAATCGGTGAAAATTAGAATGCCAAACGTATTTCCTTGGCCAGCAAGGTGATCATGGGGATGAGGAAATATATCCTTTTCGCCACTGTAGTGCGATCTTGGAGTTGGTATATTAAAGTAGAGGGAGTATGGGGGGCACATGGGGGGTGCAGGGGGGCTTGCCCCCCTGCAAAAGCGTGTTTAAGTTTAGTTAGGTTTTCCTTATCTGTATGGTGCTGTTTGACAAAATACATTTGTCGTTCTAATTTTCATATTTTGCTCTTGTTGTACTTAGACGTTTGTGTCGATGTAGTGGTATTTGCGGTTGTAAGCTTTCGTGATTTTAATATAGACCCGATGCTCAGTTGACAGCCACAACCCATTCATACGAGTATACAGACTTGATAAAATTCTACCAACCATTTTTCTTTTACAAATGTTAATCTAAAAACTAAACTATGGATTAAAAAGTCTGTTATTACACAGAGAAGTTATGAACTCCCATCGTACTCACATTGTCATGTGAATAGCAATAAGTCTTCAGTAAAATTGTTTAGATCGAATCACATCATACAGATGGATTTCCCCAATGTAAGAACAGATTCCTCTTCAAGATAACATAAAACAAGTGCATATTTACTGCAGAGAACAGAGAGTAGTAAACATACCAAAAAGCAGCAGGAAGTAGGTAATGAAAAGTTACAAGACTTTGATACTGGAAGAAATGTTGAAACAAGTCCAGCACAAAGGCCCAGTGGATGGGTTTCCATCTGTGTTGCTAATAATACTCTTCTAGTAGAGTAAATACACCCCTCAGAATACTGAAAATGTAAGGTCATTTTGGGGATCTACAAGTGAAATCCAGACTGATGTCCCACAGAAACTTCCCCTTTCTCTGAGGTACAACAGTCTTCAAAATAGTATTGCGGATGAGGGGTACAGCCTTCATATAAGGGGGTGCAAGAGGGGTGCATCCCACTCCCTCCATCAGGCACAAAATGCACAATTCACAGTTTGCACTTTAAACACACTTGACATTTCAGAGTTTGTGAATCATTATCTAATCCTGAACTTCTAAGAGGGCACTATGCTAAGGACATGGGTTAAGGAATATACTTGGATGACCTGCTGAAGATGGATGTAGCAACTATGATCCATCTAATTATCAGGGTAAAGATTTTGCATAATCACAGCTTTTCTACTGTCTGAAAAAGGCTGGCTACTGCATTTGTCCAATGTCACTGCTACTAGGCTTTTCTAATGCCTGAAAAAGGCTGGCTACTGCATTTGTCCAATGTCACTGCTACTAAGATAAAAGTATATACCATATACTGCACATATTTACTGCAAAACGAGAAGAAAAAAATAATAGGACAGGCACTGGTTAATACATCTTTATCAGAGACTAAACACTACCTCTATCGATCTACCAGTCAGTCACTGGGATGACAGACAAAGACACGGGGCCACTATGAATAATCTCATCTTGCTCGATCAACTTGCAATTATGCAACCCCAAAACATCCAAAACCCTGATGGGTCACCAGCCAAAACAGTAACACTACTAAGGTCACATAACACAGAAAACAGTGTGCGTGTGTCTGTACACAAAACAGTAAAGACCTGCTGCACTCCCCCCAGTATTGGAGCAAGCCTCCATACCTCAGAACTAAAAACTATTTGGAGGTAACAAAGCCAGAAGAGAGTGAAAAAATGAGGAAAACTCCCTCACACTTTTCTGAGACTGGCCTCATGACAGGGCATCGACAATTTTTTCAGTTCAATGCTCTTGAGCATCGATCAACTATACAGCAACTAATAGGGCTTATTAATGACACCAGACCATAAAGGAATTAAGAAAGATGACAACTGGAAGTTCAAAGAATGAAGTGACAACTAAATTTGAAGGTAGGAAACTTGCATTCAGCCCAAACTCATATGTGAGATTCTACATTAAAATGATGAGAATAAAAAGCCAACTTTACCCCAGAAGTGTAGGAGTAGGGACTACAATGAAGATCTTCAACACAAGAGTGAAATTAAATTACAATTCAAGCTAGAGAACAGCAACATCAAAGACTTGCTGAAGAAGAACTGAAACATTTTTGCAGGAAAGCTTTACCCTCCGCATGGCTGACAAAAAATACTGTACCTCCCTGCTCCTGCTTACTATGTAGACTAAGTCCAAGGTCACTGCACAATGGTATAGTACAGAAACTCCAAGACGGTCACTGCACAATGGTGTAGTACAGAAACTCCAAGACAGTCACTGCACAATGGTGAATACAGAAACTCCAAGACGGTCACTGCACAATGGTGTAGTACAGAATCTCCAAGACGGTCACTGCACAATGGTATAGTACAGAAACTCCAAGACGGTCACTGCACAATGGTGTAGTACAGAAACTCCAAGATGGTCACTGCACAATGGTGTAGTACAGAAACTCCCAAGACGGTCACTGCACAATGGTATAGTATAGAAACTCCAAGATGGTCACTGCACAATAGTATAGAAACTCCAAGGTGATGCTACTGAAGACTGTATACATAGTCCACATATTCAGTCTTGTCAGTGTAAGAATTACAATTATTTTCCTCATGCTTACAACAGACACAAAGTAACCATATAGTGAATGAAATTATTAATATTGGTGAATAGTAAATATTTAAATGATGTGGAGACCAATCTGCAAGTAAACTGAAAAAAATAATAACTATCAAGAGATTCATTCACAAAATACTTCAAGTAAATTCTTGCATGAGAAAAAAATAATGAATACTTATAAAATTAAGAAGCTGTATTCAAAGTAAATACAATCATATATATATATATATATATATATATATATATATAGTGTCCGTTTTCTAAAGATGGCATTCTTATGACCTCTCTTCATAAGACAGAGAATTGTTTTTGCAATTCTTTATGACCAAGAAGTAACTTCTCTGTCCTATTGAAAAGCTGGCACTTAAGACTTCACAATGACAAATTGTTACATTCAGTGGTTCTCTAACCTTTCTAAATAATCAGAGTTGCAAGTATGCATTCATAGAGTGAATGACGGTGCACCATGGACACTGCATAACATTAGCTGCACTGTAAGGAGTTTCACAATTTGCTGTTATCTAGGTTGAATCATAATTACTTTTCACCATGTCAGATATCACAATTGCCAGTCTCATGCTTGTGATAGGAAGCTACAGCTTAAAGTCTTTCTTTTTTTACTGTATTTTTTTAAATGAGTTTGGGGTGCATAGAGGAGGAGTTTTTAAAATTCAAATTTAGTTACGTTTCCTCCTCCGAATTTCCAATTGTGAATCATCTTCCTAAATACTTACTACTCTGGTACCTTTAACAGTCACTATTATTACTCCACACTGCTATATTCAGCCAGTCATGGTTCACGATACTGAGATGTTGATCAGCGATTTTTTTTCTACATTTGTATGTTTTCCAGCACTGTCAGTGTCTTCCTGTTTCCCCAGCAACCATACCTCACAACTGCCCACAATTTTGCAGTATATCCAGAATATTGCCTCATATTTTTGGTCTCTTCCTCATAAAATGTGTTTTTCTGGCAATTCACTGAGGACTGAAGTAACTAAATAAATGACAGACATTTGAGTTTCAGACTTGATATCTTTCTGAATTGCATTCCAATGCAAATTCTGATATCCTAGCACCTAAGCTTATAACAGCAATATTTAAAATGTCTTCATGATTTGGGGCTTTTGTCCACCACCACCACCCCCCCCCCCCATTTGTTTTGCATTCATTCAAAATTCTTGGGAGATGTGCTGGAAACGAGTACATTGTAAGCTGGAACTGAAAGATTGAAGAGTCCAGTGTTTTCCAGACATCAGAAAGCCTCAGTAATGGATTTTACATTCCCTCACAATCAGATGGTCCATGGTTACTGAACACTTGTGGCATCACTCTACAGCTGTTCTTTAACCCAGGTCAGCAGCCCACTCATTGTCACTCTGTGCCAGCTGCTTTTTAACATTTCCTTTCTTTCCATGCCCCTTTAATTTTCCATTATTCAGCTCTACTTCATTCGTCATATGTTATCTATTTGAATGAATGAATAAATTTGTACCCCTTTATTTCCCACCACAGCAAAACAATTTCATTACATTCCCTCACAATCAGATGGTCCATGGTTACTGAACACTTGTGGCATCACTCTACAGCTGTTCTTTAACCCAGGTCAGCAGCCCACTCATTGTCACTCTGTGCCAGCTGCTTTTTAACATTTCCTTTCTTTCCATGCCCCTTTAATTTTCCATTATTCAGCTCTACTTCATTCGTCATATGTTATCTATTTGAATGAATGAATAAATTTGTACCCCTTTATTTCCCACCACAGCAAAACAATTTCATTTCATTCTACTCCACGTGTTGTAAAATGAGGATAGTTGCAAGCATCCAGGTTTCTGTATACAGAGGTAGCCGCAGAAATGAATTGGACATATCATCAAGGCTGCACAGATGGCAGATATTTAAACAAGGCCAAATGTTTGTATGGAAAACTCAGAGAAGGCTTATAGAGAAAGAAAGAAAAAGGATACAGGACTTATAAAAATAGAGAATATGTGCTTTAGCTCTAAACACAATGAGAAGACACAAAGCTATGAGTTGGAGTCACAGGGCTTTGACAAGAATAAAACTGCAGAAAGAGCTAAACAGGAGACACAGGAGAGAAGAGACTGTGACCAATGATTAAGTTGTGGTTTAAGAATGATACATGTACAAACACCTACTTCACCAACAGGAATCTGTGTTTTAAGTCTTATATGAAACACTTATTTCTTTAGTGCTATCCTCCGAGACTTTGATGAAGGACCTCTGCTTCCAAAAGCTTTTAACTGATACAACAATTTTCTGCTTCCAAAAGCTTTTAACTGATACAACAATCTGTTTACAAGATCCAGTATGAATAACACTGTGCTGTTTAAGTGAGCTAACCCAAAAAATATAAACCCTTGGGAAGCTGCAAGCTTAAAATGGTAACACTCCCTACTCCAAAACAAAATAAAAATACAGTTTGTTGCATCCAGCCATGTCATATATTGAAACAGAAGATCAACCATTTACCACTGCCAATATTCTGATGAATCAGCATAGATCAGACCTCAGTTTGTGTCCTTGTTTGTCACTGGACTCAGGAGTTGTGCTCCCCCCCCCCCCCATCTTGGACCTTTTTTCAAGTTTTTGCAACCTAGAAGCTAGAATATGTATGAAAAAAATGAAAAAAATAACTCCAAATACCCATTATCAGTGTAGTAATGCTTGCACTTTGAGAGGTATGTTTGTATAACTATTACATGCGTTCAACAAGATGTCAATGTTGAACATTTTTACCAACTTCTACTCAGATCCCCCAAGATAATGTATTATTCATTTTAACCGAGTACCTGCCGACCCTTAATCATACAGTTCCACTACAGAATACCCTTTTAGCCATATTTTTAAATGGGGGGAGGTAAGTAGTTATTACATATAGCCCTTGTAATAGACAAATGAATGCTTCTTTGAGACCAACAACTGAGCCCTTGCTCCATAATGCACTCTATCATTTGATTCCTCAGTGCACAGCATGCACTATACTGATACATCAGTACTGCCACACAGAGCTCTTTTTTTTTTTTTTTTTTTTTATTTAATTTATGTTTTTTTGCCAGAGAATCACAGACAAAGCCAAAAACAATGGGATGAACAAAGATGCAAAAATCGGAGACAATTATCACTGACACTCAGAGAAAGTTAACGGAACAGATTTTGCATCAACATTCAACATGCATTTTCTGAAGAATAAAATGTATGAAACTAATGCCTGGCATTAGACAGATTATAACGCAAAAACTCAACACCCCATTAGAACCACATATATTTACACTAGAACCAAACACTATCACAAGCTCTTTTTAAAACTCCAGAGACTTGCCATTAGATTACTACCTAACCTCATAGTGGATAGAGACATCCATCCTAACCCAGGCCCAACCCTACCTGTTGTCATCAACTCCACAAATAACACCCTTACTAGCCTGCAAAACTCAAATAATGCCTCCAACTCACTCTTAGTGCATCACCTAAACATTAGAAGTATAAACAAGAAAATTCACTATTTACATGCCCTCCTGGATGTGCACTCCCCTGATGTACTATGCCTTTCCGAAACCTGGCTCAAACCTACTACCTCTGATAATGAGGTTATACTCCCAGGTTACAATATATTATGACTTGATCGCATCTCTAGGAGGGGGGGGTAGCCATCTTGTATAAAGCCACACTAGAAGTATCCAAAACTAGTACTCCACATACCTTGATAAGTGACAATGCAGAAATACTATCACTAAGGTCCAAATCAACAAACATAAATCTATAAACATTGCATGTATCTATATTCACCCAGGTAACAACACAAATACCTTGGAGGGTATCCTCCAATGGCTGTCCACCAACTGTCCCCAAGAAACTATTCTCAGGGACTTTAATATAGATTGGAATACCTGCTCCTCAAACTTCCTCTCAGCCCATATAAATTTGCATGGCTTCTCCCAGATCATATCTTCCCCTACCAGAATCAATAAGCCTAACAATAAGAAAAGTATCCTAGACTGGATATTAATAAACAACCATCCCCATATACATAAAGCAGGCACCCTACCCGAGGACATCAGTGACCACTTCCTGACCTATATAATCAGGAAAATAAATGACATCCCTCAACAATCTACCTTTAAAACCATTAGGAGTAAATCAGAACTTTATTCAGACTAAATTCCAAAAAGAACTTAACTCGTGTGACTAGACTGACCTAAAACTACTTCCATTAGATGAAGCAGTCTCGTACTTCATCTCTAAATTTCTTGCTATCCTTGATAAGCATGCTCCCAAATGTACTATCAGAACCAATAATAAAGTAGCACCTTGGCTGACCAATGATACAAGACAAAAATTAATAACAGAAATAAAGTGTGGACCTCCTGAAGAACCACTAAATCCCCAAAAGACCACCTCATATATAAACAATTGAGAAAGGATACAAAGAAGTCCATTATGCTAGACAAAAAAAAACTGCTACTATAATCTGCAACAAAAGCACCAAACTTATCCACAAAAATTCTGGTCAGGCATAAATAAACTTCTCCACCCAGGTCAATCATCTACCCCTACCCCTACCCCCACGACTACCCTCCAAAAACCTCCAAAAATTGTTGCCAACACATTTAACACTTTCTTTACAGAAAGTGTGCAATCCCTTGCCTTATCTCCCAATACCCCAAGTACCATCAATCCCGCACCCCATAACACCCCCTTCAAGTTTGATCCAGTACCAACATCTTTTAAGTCCCTACTTAAAAAACTGAAACCCACCACCCTTTCAGCAGACCTACTATCCACAGAGCATCTTCAAAAAGCCACTAATGAAATAGCATACCCCATTTCAATCTTAATTAATAGAACTATTCTCGAATCTTATATTCCCCTACATCCGGAAAATCTCCCACATCATTCCTCTTCATAAAGGGGGAAATTCCACTGAATTCTCAAAATTACAGGCCTACAGCCATCCTGTCTCCCTTAACTAAGATAATGGAAAAATGTATCCATAACAATTTTAACCTATCTCAGTCAGAACACTCTCCCAGCCCCCTCCCAGCAAGATTTAGACCTTGCCATAGTACAACCTCAGCCCTTCTCTTACACAATAAATCAAAACTGTAACAACAACAATCTCTCTTCGGCCTCTTCCTAGACCTATCCAAGGCATTTGATATGGTAAACCACCAGTTACTCTTGAGACACTAAAATTGCTCTCTCTATAGATAACCTAGCAATCAGCTGGTTTCATTCTTATCTAAGTGGCAGAAAACAAGCTGTACTATGGAAAGATAACCTATCTTCCCCATTTACCAATCACCCTTGGAGTCCCCCAGGGATCTATATTAGCCCCCCCTCCTATTCTCCATCTTCATTAATGACCTGCACAAAATCATCCCAGATGCAACATGTATTCAGTACACAGATGACTCCACCCTAATCTGCTCTGCCACCTCCCCCACAGACTTACAATCTTTATCCCAAACCACTTTCAACAAAGCAGACAACTGGCTCACTGGTCGCGGTCTACTACTTCTTTCGGCTTAAACCCAAATAAAAACAAACTGTTACCCTTCTACCCCACCTGCAAGGTCCCCTTACCACCTCTCACTATAACATCTAACAATGGCACCATAATTTCCCCAAAACCTTGCACTACACTACTGGGAGTAATCATCGACAACAACCTTAAGTTTGAGACTCGCATAGACAAAACTATTAAAACAGTTAAGAAACTAGGCTCTTTATACAAGATTAAACAATTCCTAACTCCATCTGCTAGGACTGTTATTGCCTGCACACATTTGTTATCAACCCTTCTTTATGCCTCACCCATCTTCGTAAACTTAAGCAAATCAGACCGCAATACATTTATTAACTGCTACAATAATATTGCCAGATTTGCCACAGGGTCAGCTTACAGAACCCATCACTGTCAAAACTTTAAATCATTAGACTGGCTAGAACTACCCTATCAACTTCAGTATAACCAACTTATAGCCGTTCACAAAATTCTTTACCAACCAGACAATACACCCATACTGAAAAATATTATCCCCCCTACAGCAACCTAAAAGCCCTCCACTCTTCCAACAGAATGCTAGTACAAACTGTTAAAGCCAACAATTCAGCTGGTGAATCACTATTCTCCACATCGGTCAGTAAAATCTGAAACTTACTTCCTACAGAACTTACTACAGTTCCATCCTTAACCCAATTCAAAATATCCCCTAAGAAACACCTAAAAATGCATTGGCTTTGTCCAGGTACAAACCCTGACTAACCCACATTCAAACATCAACTATAAATGATAACCTTATTACAGGAATGAAACTCTGCTCCTCTTAACTGTTAGCATTATGAATGTCTCTCACCTACTGGGAAGAATTAAAATAAGGATGATATCTTGTTTCAACCATATACGTTAATCGCTACCTCAGATGTAATATCTATTTCCTACTCCAGTAATAATTTCCAAATGTTTCCTGTGTGTATTGGAGAAAATCCTGAATTTGTGTGTATATATTGTTAAACAAATGTCGATTTTCTGATACTTCACTGTAATAAATTCACTGTATTTATACTTGTTATGCATGTTTGGAGCTTTTCTCCCCGGGCCTCAGCTGAAAATGGACCTGTATCCAGTCGGTCTTGCCCGGTTAACAAATGTAAAATAAATAAATAAAAGATTTATCAGAAAAGAAAAAAAAAAATATGAAGGACGGGGTAAAATGAGGCAAAAAATCGGACTCTGTTGAAAGGCATGCATCTCAAAATATGCAGCACGGCTCCATTCGATATCCTTCAGCTGCACTTGTTGGTTACTTTAAAATACTGAAGTCTGCATTACCCCGTCTCCCAACATGATGTGAAGCATGAATTTACGTATTGATGCACTGCCTGCAATGTCAGGACGGACGGAAAAAAAAAGCATAGACATGGAGCAAACTAATTCAAACCAAAGATGTAAACATGGCAGGGAGCATTCTCTTTAAATAATCGCCGTCAATCAAATGACCGCCCGCATCAGCAACAGACACACAGAGCATGCTCAATTAGATGACATCACTGTAATCAATGCTGAACTGGCCGCACAAGCTATGGGGAGCGGCTGACAATTTGTCCTTGTTACAACAATAATCACCTTATTGGAAATAACGACAAAGCCCTACAGTCTACTTACAGGCGTAGAATTCTAAAATTACTTTTATTCAAGAGTGTTTTGTTTTTCATCGTGCAATAAACCTGTCTGCCAGCAGCAAAACAACTTACTTGGGGGGGATAAAGAAGAACATTTAAACCCAAGATATGCCCCATTCAGTATGTACATAGATAATGCCGCACGTCGAAATACCAAACCAACGCAAGAACGCAGGTGGCTGACAATATGAACCTACTAGAAAAATAAAATGTACTCATAAATAGCCGCATCCAAAGTCTGAACCCTGAAGCCCACGCTCCCCACTTCCGAGCATTTAATGCACAATTTGGAGGCATTCAAAATTTCTGGCAAGCAAATTTTCGGTGGTAAGCACTGACGGCCAGTTCTTTGGATTCGATATTTTCAAATAGTAAAATAATTGTTAGCTTTACTTGTGTTTAG